>NC_091755.1:51184984-51442484 GCF_043380555.1 Nothobranchius furzeri | reverse complement strand
AAGCCTATGATGTCAGGGCTGAACGCTGGATCACCGTGGAAAACATGGATCGTCCTCGTGCCTTTCATGGCTCTGTTTTCTTAGATGGATTTGTTTACTGCATCGGTGGCTGTGACAGAGTGGAGCAGTTCAACAGCGTCTGCAGGTTCAATCCCATTACCCACACCTGGATGGCGGTTTCACCAATGTACTATCGCCGGAGCTTTGTGAGTGTCAGCGTTCTGAACGGGCTCATCTATGCAATGGGAGGCTTTAATGGACAAAGAAGTCTTGAGACAGCTGAGTACTACTGTCCTGAAACCAACCAGTGGCATCTCATTGCATCCATGCATGAGCGAAGAAGTAATGCCAGCTGCACCGCATTTCAGGGAAAGGTGTGTGGCTGTGCTTTAGTGGAACTGAAACATGTGTGATGTTAAACGAGCTCTTAGTTTCCAGAAAAAGAGTTTGAGGTTGCTTTGAAATAACTCCTATAGAAAAAATGACATTAGTTTATTCAATCACTAATCTAAAAGCTTTTCCTCAGCCATAAGCAGAAATATAACATATTATTATGATTTTTTTGTCAAGAAAGATATATTTTTTGAAGATTTTAACCCTCAGTCTCAAAATAAGTTTTGATAACGGGACAAACAACTAAGTCCTTCAGCGGTACTTCTGAGTTAAAAAATGCTCATGAAACACGTGTGTGGAGTAACCAGGTAGGTTAACGTTGCAGATCTGCAACGCCTGCCTCCAGAGGGTTAACAAACTATTTAACAGATTTTATAGAAACTCAATTATCCATTTTAAACTGTTTCTGTGTGTGTTTATAGATCTACATCTGTGGTGGATTCAACGGACACCATTCCCTGCTGTCAGCGGAGTTTTACACACCAGAAACCAACCACTGGACATTAATCCGCCCTATGAGCAACCCGCGCAGTGGTGTCGGAGTCATTGCGTTTGCGGATCGTGTTTATGCAGTAAGTTCCTCCAAGTTTAGGTCCTCCACCACCTCCCTTACCCATGGTGTCCCACAAGGTTCTGTGCTGGGGGCCTCTGCTCTTCCTCCTCTATCTGCTTCCTCTTCCGCACATCCTGAGCTCCTTCAAAGGAATCTCCTACCATCTTTATGCAGATGACATCCAACTGTACATCTCCTTTAAGCCCCATGAGATGTCTAAGCTGCAGCTGTTACACACCTGCTTAGACTCTATCAAAGCCTGGATGGCTGGGAGCTTTCTACAGCTGAATGAAGATTAGACTGAGATCCTCATCTGTGCCCCAGACAAGCTGGTTCCCAAAGTCAGAGACTCTCTTGGTCAGCTTGCTTCTCACACCAAACCTTCTGTCAGGAATCTTGGCGTGATCTTTGACCCAGCTCTCACCCTGGATTATCATGTCAGTTCTCTTGTTGGCTCTTCCTTCTTCCATCTCAGGAACGTTGCTAAGCTGAGTCCCATTCTGTCCCGCTCTGAACTTGAGACAGTTGTCCACACCTTCATCTCCTCATGCTTAGACTACTGTAACTCTCTTTTCACGTGTCTGAGCAGAACCTCCCTGAACCGTCTACAGGTGGTTCAGAACGCCTGTGCTCGGCTTCTGACCAAGTCCTCCAAACACACCCACATCACCCCGCTTCTCCTCCAGCTTCACCGGCTGCCAGTCAACTTCAGGGTTCATTTCAAGATCCTGGTTCTGGTCTATAGGGCCTTACATGGACAAGCACCATCTTACATTGGTGATCTTCTTAGTCTCTACACCTCCAGCAGGTCCCTGAGGTCCAGTGATCAAAGCCTACTGGTTGTGCAGCACCAGGCTAAAGACCAAAGGTGACAGATCATTTGCTGCTGTGGCCCCCAGACTCTGGAACTCTCTCCCCCTGAGCCTGAGATCAGTGGACTCAGTGGTCTCCTTTAAAAAGCAGCTGAAGACTCACTTGTTCAAGCTGGCTTTTGTATGACCTTCTTCAACACTCTCTCTTTATTCTGCTCTCCCCACCTATTCCACCTTCCTCAGGATCCACTGGTTTCCCTCTTTCCTGTTCACTCTCTCTCTTTCTTTACATTTTTTAATCACAATTGTCTATTTTTGGTCATTTTAAATATATTTTTAAACATTTTCTAAATGCTTTTTTACATTCTTTGTTTTTGTGAAGCGCCTCGTGATTTTTATCTTGAGAGGTGCTCTTCTTCTTCCATCCTCCATTCAGGCTCCCCTCAGTCTGCTTCACTAACACACAGGCGACCCCCAGTCTTTCAGGCTGTCGTCAGATTTGGAATTACTTTTATACAAAGTACACAGTCTGAAAATGCAGATTTTGAGTTTGGAGTTCAGTATTTTAGATGTTTTCTTTTATGAAAACATCTAAAATAAACTTCTAAAAGATCAAATACCTCCAATTAGGTCAGACTGAATAGACTTTTTCTCCCAACAGGTCGGCGGCTATGACGGTACTGAATGTCTGCGCAGTGCTGAGGCCTACAATCCGCAAACCAATACTTGGGTGGCCGTGCCACCCATGTTTACTCCTCGCTGCAGTTTTGGTCTGGAAGTGATTGAAGACAAGCTCATCGTTGTTGGAGGCTTGAATGTCTTCTCCTCCACTTCCAATGCTGAGTTCTACAGTACTACAACCAATCGGTGGACTAAAATCTGCAGCATGAACGTGTCCCGCAGCTCTTTGAGCTGCTGTGTGATATCTGGACTTACAAATATGGAGACTTATGCTTTCCCTCGAGAACCTTTAGAAGAGGAAGAAGAGGAAGAGACAGAAGAGGAAGAAGAGGAAGAGGAAGAAGAGGAAGAGGAAGAAGAGGAAGAGACAGAAGAGGAAGAGACAGTCTGAAAGTTCAATTCCACCATTCAGAACCAATGGAACAGAAATAAACAACTTCTGCAGGACAATATTATGTTTATTACTCTTCTGTATGCTCTCTGTGTAATTATGTTTCCTTATTTAACACAGTGAAGTAATTAGATATTTCTTTACCTTCGGCTAACAGGGTTTGGCCAGAACTTCGCCCTTCATCAGAGCCACCAGCTACTCATCCGACATCCAACATGTAAACATCGTCGTTGGATCACACATGGGACTGTTATCAGCGTGAAAGATGCGGGCAGCAGAGGGCGAGATCGTCCTTTGCTGCCCGCACATAAATGGAAGTGACACCGCCAACAGCTGGAGGCTCTGATGAAGGCATGTCAGCCCAAGGTAGAAAACATCTAATTACTTCACTGTGTTAAATAAGGAAAAAGAAGATAGCTTTTTCATTTATAAATCTCTGGCTACAGTGTGTGCTAAAATGACCCTTTACAGGGTTAATAAAAGGCCACCCAGCCCCACCACCCTCTGTTGCCAGAATATTCCACTTGCAACTTCAGACTGGCGGGCCGCTCTGTTGGGGAAAAATAGAACTGACATACCTGGCACTGCAGACTGCTTCCAGCACATTTCCAGCATGTTTATCAAATCAAATCAAACTTTATTTATATAGCATTTTTCATGCACAGGAAGCAACACAAATGAACTAGAGATGTTTTGTAAAGAATGGTCCAAAATACCTTCAACCAGCATCCTGACTCTCACTGGAAGCTATAGCAAGCATTTAGATGCTGTTCTTTCTGCAAAAGGAGGATCTTCTAAATATTGAGTTCATTTCTTTTTTTGCACCTGGCTAATTTTGTTTAAAGCAAACTTTGTTATACAACAAGATGATGCATCTCTCATCCTTTTAGATAAAAACAAGCATGCACTCCCACAGCAAGCCTTGAAAATGTAATCATCTTTTATAGAACAATCAGAGCTGAAGGGATCCGTGCATTTCCTTTATTTCTATCTCAAATTAATTACTTTCAAAAGGAGTCTTACTTCCATCTGCTCAGCTTCTACAAATAAAGAAAAGCTCTAACCTTGGTTTTCACTCCAATTTAGCAGCAACAAAAGAATCGTTGCATGCATGACCTTTGACGCCACCACAAGTCAAAGAGGAGAGATCCGCTGACTTCCTGGATAAGAGCCCACGCCTTTTCTCTGATGAACAGTTCCTGTCATTAGCAAACTATCTTCTCCTTCTTCTTCTTCTGGGGTTTAAATGGCAGTTGGCACACAACAAATGGTGCATTACCGCCACCAACTAGTGTGGAAACAAACTATCAAAAGCAGTCTGGTGCAAACAAGTTGAGGCGTTTTTGCTCAGAAACGTCAACTTTCAGTTCAAATTCTCCCATCAAAGCATGTGTTGGGCTGCTAAAGTGTGAAACTGATCTTGTATGGATATTACAAACAAATCTGATAAATATGTTTTATTTTTTAGTTATTTTAGTATTTCTGGTACTTTTCTTATCGCTTCCTTCCTGTGCCACTTTTCATTAGTTTCCTTTCAGCTCCCCCTCGCTCACCTGTGCCCCATCTGTTAATTAGCCCAGCTGTTTTTCATGTACTAATCACCTTCCAACCATATACAACTCTATTGCTATACTTTGGTTTGCCATGTCTTCATTAACCCTTTAAAGCCTGAAAAATACATAAATAAATAATAATAATGTTTTGTTGCAAATGGAAATGAAATAATTCAACGTTTTATTTTATTAACGATAAAGGGGGCTCAGGATGTGTTGCAGGTCAGCCAGTAATTAGAGGGTTGCCGGTTCAGTTCCAGCTTCTTCCTGGTCATTTTGCTTGCGCAAACACTTCACTTGCCTTGCTGCCTCAGTGGTTTTGGATAGAAGTGTAACACAAACATCATCAGCCGTGTTTCCATTGTTGGAACTTCAGGTTAATTTCCGGGATGGGGGAATTGACGGGGAGATACAACGTCCCGGTCCTCTCAGCTGTTGTGTCTCCATACAAGTTCAACTCTTTCAGGACTTTGCACAGATGTCATCATATCACGGCTGCTTCGGCAGTGAGTAATGTCACTTATCAGCGCGGAAACGCGTTCCCAGTAACGTTAAAAGTTTCATAATGTCAAAGTGCAACACTGGGTCAGTCACACTGGACGATTCCATACCTGCAAATGAAATAATCCTCACGTTCACCATTTTCATCATGTTAATGGTGAGAAATTTGTCTACAAAAGCCAGAAACACGTGTATACTGAGCTTCAATCCTAAATCACATTGAGATTAAAAGCAAAACCACATCTCTGGCGTTACTTTTGTTTGTGCTCGTGAAGTTGGTGGAAACTGACTAAACTAATACATCGAACTGATTCGTCACGTCGGGTCACTTGTCAATATGATCATCATTTTCTTCCTCCTGCCTGAAAAATGGAGAACCAGCTTGGAAGGCCAATTAAGTTCAGTCATTTCCTGGAGATGAATGATAAGCTGTATCTGCAGAAGCATTTCATCTAAAGCATTCCTCCTTCTTGGAGTCTGAATTCCCTTGAGTTTGTTTCGGTTGTTTATAAAACTTGAAATATTAGTTTCATAGGACCTTCCACATGAATAATGCCTCGTTGTCATTACACACTGAGCCAAAAATGGTACATCACACCTCAGCTAAAGGTATTTTCACAACATTCCTCTTATATGTGACTGTTGTGGCATGTGTTTTCATTTTTATCATTCACAGCCTCGTACACCATCCGTACTACTTTGTCAGGAATCTGCCCAGATCAATGCCACTGTAAAATCTTGTTTTTTCCAACTCCGCCATCCGTCCAAACTAAGAGCGTCAGCCTGAGGAAGTTTGCAGCCGCAAACGAAACGTAGCGGGAAAACAGGTAAACAAAAACTGCTCTGTGTTTTAAAAAAGAACTACAGCATGGAATAAGAGCTGTTTTATCTAGAAAAAAGTTGGAATCAGTTGTTCATGCCTTCCTCACATCTAGGCTCGACTACTCAAATGCAGTTTTGCTGGGTGTCAATAAGTCAACCCTTGCCCGACTTCAACTCGTTAAAAACGCAGCTACTAGATTCCTAACATGTACTGACAGGCGCCAGCATATAACACCAGTTCTCAAATCCCTTCATTGGTTGCCCATCACTTTCAGGGTCCAGTATACAATGCTACTTTATGTTTTCAAATCCCTCCATGGTCTTGCCCCCGTGTACCTATCTGACCTTCTTTCAATTTACACTCCGGGTCGCACACTCAGGTCCTCCAGCCTGTTGCTCCTCGAGGTCCCGAAAGGGTGTTACAAATCATGTGGACAAAGAGCTTTCTCTGTTGCCGGTCCTAAACTGTGGAACGAACTTCCAGTCACAGTTCGACTGGCAACCATCTTGGCAGATTTTAAGTCTAGACTAAAGACACACTATTTTACCCTTGCTTTTAACAATTAGCTGTTAGTTTGGCTTTTACTACTCTTATTATATCGTCCATTGTAAGGTTTCATTGGTTTTATTGGTACTTTTTTATGTCGGCTTGTCTTTTTTTTATTGTTGGCTGTATTTTATAGTACTGTTTTATGTTTTTTATCTCTATTATTGTGCAACTGTTCAACACTTTGGTCAGCCGTATGGCTGTGTTTTTAAAGTGCTACATAAATAAAGGTGGTATGGTATGGTATGGTATCTATTGCTTTAAATTAACAGATCGTCTTGTTATTTTGTAAAGACTTTGCCATCCAGCTGTGTAACACCTCTAATTGAGATCTATGTTGGCCAATATTATTTATAAAACTAATGACCCCTCTGTGGTCCCAGTGTGTGTGTGTGTGTGTGTGTGTGGGGGGGGGGGGGGATGAAGGAAGGTCAGCTGACTGCATTTGCCCTTGATGCACACACTGAGGTCTTTCCTCATGATACCAAACACCATACATAAATGAAGTGTTGCCATGGAGACCACCAGATGTCTACACAACACAACTGGACTAAAGGACATGCAGGTGTTTCTTCCTCTCATCTGTAATTTTAGAGTGTCTTGGGGAAAAGAAACCTTCGTATTTAATCCCAGCTTACCTAAAAGCATCGGTATAGATGTATTTTTCCTCATCCAAAGCCCAAAAACGAAGGTTTTAGAGACGTGCTTTTATTATTTGTTTTTATTTTTTTGAGTTTCCCATTCATTTGCACCTGGCTGAAGCTGTTTTATACCAAAACGTATACGTCACATCTGTTTTGGCTTCTCATTTGTCAGGACTTTTGTAAGACTCAGGTTTGTAATGGTTTCATTGATTGCTCAGTCTTCACATCCATCATCAAAGGGTCAGTGTTCTATCTCCATCTAATGACACTGTTTAAACACAAACCTCATCTTTAAAAGAACGTTGCACACACAAAGATGCAAAAAGCAAACAGCAACCTTTTAAAAGAAAAGCCACGGCCAGCATTATGAGCCTAACTTGTATTTCTAATCCACCTAATGAAATGCTAAATCTACTTGTGGTTTATTTTGCAACATTTAGATTTTATAGAAGGAGGAGCGACGGGGAAAACTATTAAAGAACGAGGAGCGACGAGGGGAAAACGATGAAGTGCATGTTTCTGCTGGTTGCTTGCACATTCAGTTGATGCTTTTGTTGTTCAAGATGTGCAAATCCCCGGGTGCTCCAGTAAATAACCCTCAGGTCCTTGTGGCTTTTACTAATGGGCAAATCAGTTCCTATTTGTACCAACTTTTCAACTTAGATCCTGGCCTCACAATGCTGAACAAATGATCCGACCAAATCTACCTACCTACCTACCTGGTTTAGCTCTCTGCTGCCATCTGGTGGATGATCATAATCATTACATCATCCTGTCAAACATGGCAGCCATGTGCCCCTAAAAAATACATGAAAAATTCAGCTGAAGTCATAATTTTTGGTACAAAGTTTTATTAATGAAGTAGATAAAGGTGCAGTTACATCATGGAGATTAATCTGGATTAACAGACTGATGTCAAACTTTTCCATCAGACTAAAAATAAACTAATAAATGTTGGCAAATTACTGATGAAGAATAGATTATGTGCAACAAAGTCAATGTTGTAATTAAGCTAGTCTTAATTAGAACTGTTAATGTCTAAAATGGGTAGTTATTAATTAAATGTTTCCAGACAACAAACCTCTTATAGATCACCTGAAATTTCACTTTAAACATTTTTTATGAAACATTTAAAATGAAATGTTTGGTTTATGGACTTAAAAAATTAGTTTTGGTGTGAAAATAAGGCAATGTGTGTTAAGGATGGTTCTTGATTGCCCTTTACATTATTATCTTTTCTTAAATTTCAAATATTATTGCATGTTCTCATCTAGTGCAGAGCCGATAGAGCATCATCATGAAAGATCAACACCATCGTGTCCAAGTGGGATGGTTTCACTTGTATTTGCTCCATCTCCAACAGTGCATGTTGTGTGATCCAAATACAAAAAGAAAAAACTCACAGCCCCTAACATTTACCTATGTACGCAGTATTTACTTGTTGCACATGATTTGTGCACAGTGGCTGTTAAAAGAAGCGAGCTTGAACAGCTTTTACATGACTGGATTCAAGCAAAGCCTCTTTGAAACATTAAAACCTGTTTGTGACATCACAATAAGGAAGATTAGCGTAAAAACCCCCCCACCCACCCACCCACACACACACACACACACACACACACACACACACACATTCACACACTGGTGGGGATGAGCTACAATGTAGCTACAGCTTCCCTGGGAGGTGAGACAGCCTAACACTGCTGTCACCGGTCTCTTCGACCACCAGCAGAAGGCGAGGCGGGTTAAGTGTCTTGCCCAAGGACACAACAGCAGCATTCTCTGACAGGAGCCGGGATTGAACCTACAAACTGCTCTACCTCCTGAGCCACCGGTTTTTAGCTCCCTCCAAAGCTTTTTGATGCCAAGTGAGAAAAGTTTTCTCAAAAACTTAATTTAAAATTCAAATAAAATACAGTTTTGAATTGGGTGAAGTTGAATTTTATTTTCTTAGTACCCCTTGTGTCACGATCCACCCCGGCCTCCCTGACTGTGTCTCTCCTGCCTTGATTACCCTTATGGTTTTCACCTGTCCCTCATTACTCTGCCCATGTGTTCCTGATTCCCTTGTGTATTTATACCTCCCTCCTTGTTGCTGTCTTCGTTGGATCATTGTCATTTTGTGCATGTTCGTTTGTCCTGTCTACAATTAAACCATTTTTATTTTTTCATCCGTTGCCTGCTCTTCTGCCTCCTGAAACCCACCACCACACATGGTCTGCCATCTCCACCCGCAGAACATGACAGAATGATACGACCAAACCTGGACCTGTGGTGAGCCTACCATTCTGTTTCTTGAGGATTATTTTTCTTTTTGTTCCCTTTCAGCGGAGGGGGATTTCGGCCTGGAGTTTTTTGGTTTTTCGGCGCATCCTACCTGTTCTCGGGGTGGTCGAGCCCTCTGGGAGATTCCGGCGTATCCTAGCTGTTTCGGGATGGTCGGGGTCATTCTCCTCTCCTGCTGTTTCGCTCCGTCCTGTTCGTCACGGAAGCTGCTGTTCCTGGAGTACTCTGATGGAGGTAAAACCCCCTACGCACGCCATCATTCTCCGGGGTGAGAGGGCTGGTCTTCCTGCTCCGTGGTCTACTTCCCTTCACCCGAGCCTGCCTGAGGATCCTGTCGAGTCACGGTATGCACCTGCTCAGAACCGTGGTCGAGTATCTGCTGCCGCTCCTGGTTCCCTCGCGTCGCTCCTGCGGTTTTCGTCCCACTTCCTGGTCCACGCCTGCAGGGTCTATGCTGGGTCCTATGCCTGCTGCTGCAGTTCCTGCTGGGTCCCACGCCTGCTGCTGCAGTTTGTCTTCGTGTTCCTGGTCAAGTCTTCGTGTTCCTGGTCAAGTCTTCGTGTTCCTGGTCAGGTCAAGTGTTCCTGGTCAAGTGTTCCTGGTCAAGTGTTCCTGGTCAAGTGTTCCTGGTCAAGTGTTCCAGTCAAGTGTTCCAGTCAAGTGTTCCAGTCAAGTGTTCCAGTCTGAGTTTCCTGGTCCCAAGTGTTCGAGTTTCCTGGTCCGTCCCAAGTCAAGTCTTCAAGTTCGAGTTTCCTGGTCCGAGCTCGAGAGACCCTTCGTGGGTTGGAATTGTGCCGCCTGGTCCGAGAGGCCCCTGCTCCGCGACCCTGGTCTGAGTTCGTGGAGACATTTGTAAGTTGGAGTTGTGCCGCCTGATCCCAGAGGCCCCTGCTCCACAGCCCCGGACTGAGTCCTTTGTTCCCTGGTCACGTCTTCTGTGTTCCCTGGTCATGTGTACCCGAGTCTAGACTTCGTTCGTTCCAGAGTCTCCTGTGCTGTGTGGCTTGAGGGCGTCTGGTATCCGCCCCTTAAGGTGGGGGTACTGTCATGATCCACCCCGGCCTCCCTGACTGTGTCTCTCCTGCCTTGATTACCCTTATGGTTTTCACCTGTCCCTCATTACTCTGCCCATGTGTTCCTGATTCCCTTGTGTATTTATACCTCCCTCCTTGTTGCTGTCTTCGTCGGATCATTGTCGTTTTGTGCATGTTCGTTTGTCCTGTCTACAATTAAACAATTTTTATTTTTTCATCCGTTGCCTGCTCTTCTGCCTCCTGAAACCCACCACCACACATGGTCTGCCATCTCCACCCGCAGAACATGACACCTTGTTTATTTTGTCTATTCATGACAAATCTACCGTACATTCATCACATCCACTAAAACATATGAATCAGATCATCAAAAAGACCCTTCACCAATGAAAAACTATTATTTTTTATCTTACGAAGAGTTACTGTATACTACTGACATTGAAAATCAAAAGACAACTTCAACTATTGTTTACAATATGTTTGCTAAATATGGCAAGACTGAATCAAAATGTTGTAACTCATTTATACTTTTCTGTTCCATTGTCTTTCCAGGGAAAATGAGCTCCGCAGTCATGCAGAAATCACAGAAATTCTGCAGTGATGCCTGGAAACAACAGAGGAGTTGTTGCTGTGAGACAAAGTGGCCATCAGCCCTTTAGTGCCAGGTGAAGTGGCCATGATGGACATTTTCTTCTCTATTTTCTCGCCTGGCTGCAGGAGAACCAGCCTGAGGGATCAAAAAGAAAAAGTTCATCTTCCAATGTCAACTCCAACAAAGACATAAAGAGTTTATCTCCAGGGTTCTGAAACGGTTCAGAGATCCAGCGAGGAATCGGTGAGGGGTTTGATGCTGTGCAGCGTGAAATGGTACCAGTTATTCAGGGTCCGGATTAGGAGTGTGCTATCTTAGGTACCTCCCAATTCGATTCAGTTTTGATTCAGGGTCCTTTGATTTGGTTATTAAATGATTATCATGGTTACTACTATTTTTGATGCATTTTCTGCCCTTTTAGATTTTTACTCACATCATAGCTTTTTGATACTGTCAAAATAACTCAGCAAACTTTAATTCAAGTTACCAAATACCTGTGACTCCACTATCCTATTCATCTCAAACTGAACACACACCCTACATATGTTTGCAAAAAATCTACGAGGTAAACGTGAATAATGAAAATGAAATAAAACACGTGCAGTCAGTTTCGCTTTTGTAAACAGAATCAGATGAGAGTCGGCAAACAGGAGCGATGCAGAGATGTAGATCTTCTGGTGTTTAGAGCTGAAGCTAAGCTAAAGGAAAGTCAACGACAGTGCAGAGAAGGCCCCCACTCCCACTTTATACAACCATCGTGTAATCTTTGGGAAAAAACCAAATGCACCCTGGTGCTGCCTCAGCTTTGCTGCAAAGTAACGCCGTGGTTTTATGAAACAGGCTGGAGTTCTGGGTAAGTTTTGGTAATCCTTCCTCGATTGTTGGCTAGTTAGAAAGAACTGCTGGCTTCTTCTCTTCATCTAACCTGCGATGGAAACGTGTGGTGCTGTCTTATGGTGGTAGAGTTGCTGCTGTATTTTATTTTAAATTTACACCACTTTCCTTTGATCACGCATGAATGAATTTCATGCACAGTGGCTAAAGCTAACAAACAAGCTTCCATCATTGTTGTTTTGTTTTATCCACTGGTTTTTCCAGACGGTACTGTAACTTTTATGTTGCTGTCATGCTTTGCAGCTGTTTTTCGTCATTTATTTATATTCATTTATGAACATTTACAAATCTATTTGTATTCGGTACGTGTCCCATGATGCATCAATGAAACGGTTAATCGGTACACCCCTGGTCCGGGTATGTTTTTGCTTCTAGAACTCACTTTTTTACTTGTTCTCAACTCAAGAACCCCAAAACTAACTAACCTTTTTAACATGTAGCTTTCGTTGTGTAATGCGTTACTTTCTTTTTGCAACATCACAGGTAACTTCTGTTTTGCAACATGTAACTTTCATTTTGTAACATGTAACTTTGCATTGTAACATGTAACTTTGGTTTCACAACATGTAACTTTCATTTTGTAACAAGTAACTTTCATTTTTGTGACATCTAACTTTGCATTGTAACACGTAACTTTTGTTTCACCACATGTAACTTTCATTTTGTAACATGTAACTTTGCATTGTAACATGTAACTTTGCATTGTAACATGTAACTTTGCATTGTAACATGTAACTTTGGTTTCACAACATGTAACTTTCATTTTTGTGACATCTAACTTTGCATTGTAACACGTAACTTTTGTTTCACCACATGTAACTTTCATTTTGTAACATGTAACTTTGCATTGCAACATGTAACTTTGCATTGTAACATGTAACTTTGCCTTGTAACATGTAACTTTGGTTTCACAATTTGTAACTTCATTTTGTAACATGTAACTTTCATTTTTGTGACATCTAACTTTGCATTGTAACACGTAACTTTTGTTTCACAACATGTAACTTTCATTTTGTAACATGTAACTTTGGTTTCACAACTTGTAACTTCATTTTGTAACATGTAACTTTCATTTTTGTGACATCTAACCTTGCATTGTAACACGTAACTTTTGTTTCACCACATGTAACTTTCATTTTGTAACATGTAACTTTGCATTGCAACATGTAACTTTGCATTGTAACATGTAACTTTGCCTTGTAACATGTAACTTTGGTTTCACAACTTGTAACTTCATTTTGTAACATGTAACTTTCATTTTTGTGACATCTAACTTTGCATTGTAACACGTAACTTTTGTTTCACAACATGTAACTTTCATTTTGTAACATGTAACTTTGCATTGTAACATGTAACTTTGCATTGTAACACGTAACTTTTGTTTCACAACATGTAACATTGTAACATGTAACTTTGCATTGTAACACGTAACTTTTGTTTCACAACATGTAACTTTGCATTGTAACATGAAACTTTGCATTGTAACACGTAACTTTTGTTTCACAACATGTAACTTTCATTTAGTAACAAAATGTTATAATGGCTGGGAAAAACAGACATCTAAAACCAATTCTGTCAAATACAGAAAATATTATTATTGGCAAAATTTCAGAGGTGTTGGCACAATGTTTGGCATTTATTTATTTTTCTATCTATCTATCTATCTATCTATCTATCTATCTATCTATCTATCTATCTATCTATCTATCAATCTATCAATCTATCTATCTATCTATCTATCTATCTATCTATCTATCTATCTATCTATCTATCTATCTATCTATCTATCTATCTATCTATCTATCTATCTATCTATCTATGTATTTATTTATTATTTCAATGTCATTGCTTAACATCTAACACACAGGCGTGCAACTGAAGCTTAATGCACTGGTACAGCATGCACATTTATGTCATATGGTAGTCATGGGGGGGTGTATGGGGATGGGGGCTGGAGCACCAGGGGCCAGAAGGAGGAGGCCGCCTATTGAGGACCACTGAATAGATAGTTAAATTGTGTCAACATTATTTTCCTGCTGCAATAAAAATGAAGAAACACCGCTCATCTGGGTTGAGGTGCTGGATAAAAGACTGAATGAAGAGGAAGAAAATCCGCACATCAATCTGCGATAATATAATATTTATTCTTCTCAAGCTTTCGGTCAAAAGACCTTCATCAGGAATTGTCTTTTGACCGAAAGCTTAAATATTATATTATCGCAGATCTAAGTGTGTGGATTTTGTTCCTCTTCTTTCCTGCTGCGATACAAACTGGAATCCTTCTTGACAGCTTTCCCAAACTGCATTACTAAGAAAAAACTCTCTTCACAGCTCACATCTACAAGATGCAACTGGAGTGCGTTAACAAACTATTCATATTTTAGACCTACTTGGCCTCCTGTTTCCCCTTCAGCAAGCCAGATCCCTCCACACTCAAAACAACGCCCGACAGAGGTCTGTTAAACGGGTTGATGAAAGTCACATGAGCTGTTTTCTCTTTCTTCACTTGGATGTTGTCACCGCCTTCAACCTGCAAAGAAATGACAGCATGAATCCCTCAAGATGGCAATATTGAATGGTTGCTTAACTTTCTTTGCATTTGCTCCTTATTTAAGTCCTTAGTCTGTAGATGTATTATTAAAAGCATCTGATGATATGGATAGTCTAGCTTTGTTTGTATTTTATCCTTGCAGCTAATATGGCAACCCTTCATTATACAGCATAATTGGCGTGTTTCAACTACCGGAACTTCAGGGTAAATTTACCGAAACTGCCCAGCATGTGATTTTACCACTGCATCGGACTGGCCGAACGGCCGTTTTCACGAACTTTCAGACTACTTGATCAGGGGTTGGTGCTCGGAATGGCTCAGTGGAGTTGCTGAGCGGAACTTTTGGTTAACTCGCCGTGATTGGTTGTAACTCAACAGGAAATGACATCAACAGACTAGGGTTGTCACGATACTAAAATTTCAAACTCGATTCGATACTTGAAAAAAAACTCGATACTCGATTTCGATACTATTTAAAAACACCCATTTATCGAACAAGTTTATTCAAAAAATAACATTCCTCAATTTATATTACAAAAATTAAATTTTAAGAATTAAGTGTATTAAGTGCTTAAACCTTTCAAGTATCAGCATTTTTAAAAAGGTGCATACAAAAACTGGCGAAAGTTAACACTTTAAATCATGAATTGTCTCACTATATATACACTATTTGCAGAGTGATGTTTTGCTGCTTAAACTCTGTTTAAGGTGCATTTTTGTCATAAGATGTAATGCCATATGTTTTGTTCTGTACTTTTGAACAACTCTGTTGGTCAATAAAGGGAGAAAACGAATTTCTCCACAGTAGGACAAAGGTACATCTACCGTTAATCTTAATAAAAACAGACTGGCGCACGGCAGTGACGTCATTAAAAGCGCCGGTTAGATTAGCCGCAGCTAGTCTGTTTACGCCTAGAAATCCCAGACCAGACCCGCTCCAAACGAGCAGGGGAATCACGTTAATGATTCCTAACAAAACCTTTCGACATTGAGATGTTTTGGTGCAGATAATGTCTTATTTCGAGGCTGCACCAAGGGTGCCCGTCCGCACCCGTTATATGGATATACACTGATGGCGATTCGCCGATGGATCTAAATACCCCGGGGAATCCAAGTAGCACCAATGTTGTCAGCGTGAGTAAACAAACGTACTGTATGCTAGAAATTAAGTCCGGGTTGCAATAAACGGGAGTTTCCTTTAAGCACATAAGCATGAATATACAACTACGTGTCGGACTTGGTATGTTAATTAAGTTGGGCTGTGAAGCGCCCCCCAAATTCGCTATTTATGTTTTTGTTTATTTATTTGGCAGACAAAACTTGGATCGGAGACAGCTCGCGTGGGAAATTGTAATGTAGCCATGCGGCGTCTTCTTCTGTTTGTCTGGGAGGCGGAGGCTGCTTTACGGCATCTGGCTGTCGTGCGTGTCGGTGTACTTGAAGAAGGCTGTGTATAATAGTCCATAATATCGATACCACAGGGATGGAATATGTAATTTAGATACCACTTTTAGTATCGATTTATATCTAGGTATCGATTTTTTTGACAACACTACAACAGACCTCATCCAAATCAACCGGCATTAGTAAAATTAGAAAAGTTGCTTGTGAAGCAGAATGGAAGGAAAAGAAGAAAAACCAAAGATCACGCTGCTTTAAAATTCTTTTTACTAAACTCCCAACACCGGAAAACATGGTGGAATTCCCCAACAATTTCCCCCTCCCAGATTTTACCCTGGAGTTCTGACAATAGAAACACACCTATCCCACTGTCCTAATGGGTGTGACCCGGCGAGGAAAGTTGACCATTGAGCAGGATTGATGGTTTATCCTTTGGGTCCATGTGGCAGGGGTGAGGAGTGAGCACCACCTCACCCCTGCCACGTGGATCTCAAGGGATAAACCATCAGTCGTGCTCAATGGTCAACTTTCCTGGCGGGGTCACCCCTGAAGACAGTGGGGGGTTAAACTACAAACTCAAACATGATGCTAAACATCCTATTGACCAAATATATAATGGTCATATTATTATCACAATTCCATAATATCTGGCAACCCACAGACCACATGACATTTATGTAGTGGTGCAGGTGAAAAGGAAGGAAGGCTCCCACTGAGGACAAAGCATGACCAATAAATCAAAACCAGGTGAAAATGTGAAAAAAACTGAGGACTACTTCCAGAGGGAGGAGAGATGCAAGGTGGGCGTGAGTAAGGGAAAGAAAAAAGTAAAAACAGAGGGAAGCGTAATAAATTACAAGCTATAACACGTCAACTGACAAAGAAAAAGTGTGCAAAACTCCTGCCAAGGAGCATTGGCTAAAGAAAAAAAAAACAATAGAAAAAGGTGACCTAGTGATGAAACTAATGCTGGAATGTCCACCTCCATTCACCTCCAAACATATTTTTACATAGTTTATCGATTCTGTTGTCTGATAAAGCTTAAACAGACAACAACAATTTATTTAATAAGCTTTTGAGGTGTGTGTGTGTGTGTGTGTGTGTGTGTGTGTGTGTGTGTGTGTGTGTGTGTGTGTGTGTGTGTGTGTGTGTGTGTGTGTGTGTGTGTGTGTGTGTGTGTGTGTGTGTGTGTGTGCGTGTGTTTGAACGCTTAAAGCTATTTTTTTAAAGTGGGTTTCAGTGAATCTGGTAGAAAATTTACCAGCTTCACCCTGGACAGCACTCTGAAACCCTCTGCTGACCAGAAACTGCACTTAACTCATTCACTGCCATTGACGACTAAAGTCGTCATTTGCATTTTTTTTACTGTGTGGGTGTCGGACGAGCCCCCGCACTGTGAGAAAAAACATCTCAGCTCTAAAGCCGATCTTCATCCACAAACGTCACACGTCACGTGATCAGAAAGCAGAACATCCATGTGTTAGGAGATCGTTTTTGGGCCGCTGCTGTAAAAAAAAGTGAGGCGCGAACCAGAAAAGCTTCTGCCGACCACAATTCAACAACGGATTATGAAAGAACGGATAACACTCGAAACGCGCAGATTCTTCCTGATGTAAGAGGTGAGTCTCCGCTTTGTTTTGGTTGTTTTGGCATCGACATCATCCTAGTGCGCAATGTTCTGTGACTCTTAAAAAACGGTAAAAATGGCGAGAAACGCTGGCAGCGAATGACTTTGTTGGATGGGTAAGTCCCTAGGGGGAGCTCTCTACCTGCTTTACTGCTGTTAGCTGTTTCCTCTACTGATAGCTAATATAAAGGCTAGCAGTTAGCTTATTCAGTTGCTTCCCTGATCATCACAAGGAAAAAAAGTTGGCTTTTTTTGTTGGCATCATGGCAGAGCCAGGAAGTAAAAGTAGGAGAGTAATGTCTTTGGAGTCAAAAACGCAAACAAACAAACAAAACACCCTAGTGATAACTACAAAATCTTTGCGACTAACCAAGTCAAGATTTTTATCAAACCCAGATGATATGAGACAATGAATGGAAGTTAGACTCATCCAACATGATGAAAAGGAAGAAAGATGCTGCCTTAGAGCTACAGCAAAACACAAGAAATGAACACTACTGGGATGCATTTCCCCTCCACTGACACCACATAAGAAAGTGAAGATGCAAATCTATTTAACCCGCCACCACCACCACCCCCCGTCAAAATCTCAAGGTGCCGAAATCTTTTTGTGCTCAGAGGAACAATCAATCTGACCACATTTTCAATTCCAAAGGCAAAGTTTTGTCAGGTGACTGTAACTGTGATGAAGCCTAGTTTGATGAGTTTCATTTAGGTCACCAAACTGTCTTCCAGAGGAGTCAGAGAGAGGAAGTTGACATCAGTGCTCCTTTGATGTGATTTCTGTCTTTGCACTTGATTACACTACAATAACTCGATCTCGTCACATGCAGCTGACAACCACCGAGCAGATCAAAGAGAGAACAATAAAGAAGAGACGAAAAGAAAGAAAGAAAAATAAATGTAATTAATTCATGAGAAGAGGACGGAAGCTGAGCATTACCTGTACGGTTATCTGAGGTGTACTCATGTTGAATTCATGTGCATCCAGGACTCTCTCATTGGTCCTCATGTCCTGCAACACCACCCCTACGTTCACAAGGCTGTCCAGTTTCAGGATGGACTCGTACTCAGAGTACAGAATGGTGTGGTGGAGCGTCAACACTGTGGAGATCGCAGCAAGTCAAACGCGCGCGGTCAAATCTGAGTAGAAGGATCAACTCTTACAAACTGGATCACCTTGTTGTGGCCGTACGGACACCTCCTTCTGAGTGCTCCAGAAGCTTTGGTGCGGATTTCTGTTGTAGGCTTTCAGCTGAGCGTTGATGTGCTCCAGCAGGGCCCGCTGCCTGCTAGAGTGGTTTGTGATTGTCACACACAGGTTAATGTTCTCCCCCAGTAAAGGTGACCCCTCTACCACTACGGACACCTCCAAATGGGATGGCAAGTCTCCTAGAAAAAAACCACTGCATTGTTCATAGATTTCACACTGAGATCCTTCCTGGAACCTGAAGACACTGGTGCTGTTTGAGCAAACAAGTCTTGAAGGGAAGTGCATTTCAGTTTCTGAAACTAGGTGTTAGTGTTAACGCTGGTGAGGGTTCTCCAACGTCCATGCCATGGTAATCCCATCAGGCTTAAAGGAGTCCTTCACTAGCTATTTAAAATCAGTTGTTGTGGTCTTGAGTTGGAAAAGGGTAGAATGCCTTCTGCGGGCCAGGGATGAGGTCCTGCCTCAAGTCGAAGAGTTTAAGTACCTCGGGATCTTGTTCACGAGTGAGGGAAAGCTGGAGCGTGAGATCGATGGGCGGATTGGTGCTGCATCTGCAGTGCTGTGGACATTATCGGTCTGTAGTGATGTAGAGAGAGCTGAGCCGAAAGGCAAAACTTTTGATTAACAGGTCGATCTACATTCCAACCATCACTTATGGTCACGAGCTTTAGGGTAGTGACCAAAAGAAGGAGATCACTGATACAAGCGGCTGAAGTGTTTCTACGCAGGGTGTTCGAACCTCAAAAACATAAAGGCTACTGAACTTCTTTATATTCTTGGAGACATTTCACTTTTAAACAAAAGGAGCTCGAAATTGAGCTAGGAACAGAAAAGTCTCCTCTGAAAACTGCCATATGTCTTCAAGAACACATTCTGAACCTATGAGAATGAACATTAATGAATGAAAATTCATCGAATGAAGCCACAGACCATCCGGTTGTCTGTCTTGTCGAACCACTGCACTGCTGCATTTTCCTGGGTCCTCCATTACGTACTCACGCACTTATCAACAGAACACCACTGGTGTGAGAGGTTCTCCGCTCAATAATATCAGAAAAGGAGAAACAGCCGGCTGCTACCGCTTCAACTTTAGGACAAACTACCAGAGTCCCAAAAGGAAAACCACTTTTTGAAGTCACGGACAACAAAAGATGTAGAAAACGGTGACTGGTGTTTAGCGCCATCTCATTTTCTCCGGCAATGCATGTTTTCGATAGCTTTTCAATGAAAGGAGCTCGAAATTGAGCTAGGAACAGAAAAGACTCCTCTGAAGACTGCCAAATGTCTTCAAGAAGACATTCTTAACCTACAAGCATAAACCTTGACTGTATTTTGAGGTGATATTGGGATCTGAACTTTGATAGATTTGGAAGGTTTTATACCCTAATAAAAAAAAGGTTAATCTACCATAACCTATTCAACATGGTGATTTTACCAACATTTGACTAAAGCAGTAAAGAGCGATTCTAGATTCTTACCTGCAGCATCTTGAGCAGGAAAGAGGGAGTACGATGAGCGTGTGTGGGCTGTAAATAAATGCAAAAGTTTTAAAAAGCCATTTTTATTTTACTGCAGATTTAGGTTCACTTGCAAACATTTTGTAGTTTTCATGAGCTGAAAGCCAATTTGAAGCTGGTTTTGTAAAAATGGCACAAGTATATATATTTTATACATTTTTGAACACAAAAGTAGGATGAAAATGGACGTCTACATAATTACCAGATGCAGTAGACAACACAGAACTGGTAACATGTAAGCCTGGAGGTAACAAGACAAAGAGAGTGGACAAAAATTCACTTCAGAGGTTCAAACTCAATATTTTTGGGTGAAAGGAATAAAAAAGTTTAGTTACCATATTGGGACTTGTAAAATGATCGTCTGTCACCCAGAAATTGCCTGTGCTGAGGTGTTCTGTGTTGATATGCCCCTTAAAACAAACATAATACATGAAAATGCTAATCTGGTTTTTCTCATCATCACAGATGCCCCCCCCCCCCCCCCCCCCCCCGTACTTTTAATGCTCTTATAGGTCATCGTCAGATCC
Organism: Nothobranchius furzeri; assembly: GCF_043380555.1. Taxonomy (NCBI): domain Eukaryota; kingdom Metazoa; phylum Chordata; class Actinopteri; order Cyprinodontiformes; family Nothobranchiidae; genus Nothobranchius; species Nothobranchius furzeri. The sequence goes on along the minus strand of NC_091755.1, from coordinate 51,421,945 downwards.
TGCGGTCTGTCCCAGCCGATGCTTTTCGTGCAGATCAGCTGTCCCACACACTGGCTGCTCAACGTTTCCCCCACCACTTGTCCGTTACGTAAAATCACACGATGCACATCAGCATCGACAGCAGCGTAGAGGAATCGGGTGTCAAACGGCACATTAATGCAGCGCTGAATGGCAGCTACTGGACAAGGGCCACAGCAGAACACCCCTAAGAGAAGGAGGTGTTCATGTTTTTACTGAGTCGATCACAATATTTTGTCACAGAGGCTCAAATGTGACATTGAGGTCAAGTGAAAAGCACTAAGCTGGTTTAATTCACATTTATCTGATAGATTAGTCATGGGGTTCCTCAAGGTTGAGTATTTAGTACAATATTTTGCATGTGCGTCAACTAAGTCAAACTGTTAGGCAGCACAGGAAAAATTACTCAGACATACTGTATCATCCAGTCAGAAAATCAGACAGAATAACATAAACACCTGGACAACTTTAACTTTCAGGTTTTAAATTCCAAAAAGACAAGAGTTGTAGTTTTTGGACCTGGCTCTCTTAGGAACAGACTGTGTCATCATTCACTTCGTCTGGATTGTGTTAACTTGACCTGATATGAACCGGACTTTTGACTAATTCAAAGCAGAAGCCCAGACCTCCACTCTTCTCCTGGGGTGTTGGATCCACCACCTGCCAGCCATCGAACTCTGCACTGAGGTCGAATCTCCTCATCCAGCACTCCACCCACACATGGAAGTTCCTGTTGGTACAAGAACTTACCCTTCACGATAGCACGGGCCGATAACAAGGTGTAAACAAATCTAAATAAAGGTCACAGTATGATGAGTCACAGGTCTTTAGTTTCCATAAGAACCGTGCCCTACCAGATGCTGTCCTTCGTCAGGCTGAGCTTCTCACCGCTGGACGTGTAATACTCATCGACTGTTGTGTTGCCGTCAGTGTCGTGAGCTGCGTTGAAAACAGTCACCACCCTGGAGGGAATCCCCAGAGCTCTCAGAACTGGGTTGGAGGGAAATAAAAATGTTTTCAGGGTTTGATTTTATTTAACAAAAACAAACATGTTTTTTTTCTTCAATTTTGAACAGATTGTTGCAAAAAGCATAACAGTTCAGTAAAAATATATGTTTTTTGTTAATTTTGCAATTTCAATGAAACGTTGTTAGTGATATTTAGCTGATGTTTGTCTTTTTTTTATTAGCCCTGTATTTAAATTATGACCCAGCTATACTGCAGGTCTTCAGCTCTGCTGAGAAGGTGATTGGCTGCTCTCTCTCCCCTGGAAGTAAACATTTAGAGCTGCATTTAATCTGAATCAGTGCCTCAGTTCATTGGACCCATAGAAATGTTCCCATCAGTTGTTGGACAGTATCTTCTCCCTAAACCTTACTAATGTCCTAAGCATGCATGTTTGTGGTCGGTTTAACTTCCATTCACACTTTAGAATATTCTGCACATCTGCTTTGCATATTTGCATTTGTTTCCTTCTAAGTGGAAAACCTAAATCTGATTCAGAATCAGAAGGGTCTCTCACTGAAGCCCTCTGCACGACTGAGTATTGTAAAGAGACGATGGCTAGGTGCATTGCAGAAACAATACATAAAATGTATTTATTTGACAGTTTGGACTGTAGTGTATTAAAAATAGTGTTTCATGATGGTAAACTGCTGGTAGTAATTTTAAACATTTGTTTAAGCACCTGTGCAGAGGACCGATGCAAAGACCCAACACTGTCCATAGCGCACAGGCTTGCAGCCGGACGACAGCCACTGGCGAAGGATATCGGCACTGCTGCACCAGTCTGTCGGTTTCACTCCGTCTCTGTAGTCGTCCTCCCACCTCCCAAGCACAACTCCAAGATCATCGTTGCTGTTCACCTCAAAGGGGAGAAAGAGATTTTTCAACTGTTACTGTTGCAGCAAAGCTGCAGATGAATCTTTTTGCTTGTGGCTGAGGCAGCACATGTGCATCAAACGTCCTCTTACCATAGCACAGACCACCCTGGAGAGGTAGACAGGGTCCGCTCTTAAAATGTAATCTTTCTGGCTGTTTTCTAAATGCTGGTTGCTGACTTGCAGAAGCTTCAGACATGCCTCCAGAACTCCAGGTTCGTACTGAACGAATCCAAACACAGATAAAGCTGCAGAAAACGTGTGTTTACAAGTGGAAATGTGCCCTTGAATGGTATTTTAGTGTTAATCGTGTACCTGACCAAATAACCAGAGCCGCTCGTGAACATTTGTAGGAGTGCCCATGTAGACCAGTCCATAGTCGCTCTTGATGTACTCCTGTAAGTGAACATCCAGTGGCATGAACACCGGATCGTCTGAAACAATGAGAGCAGTTACAATCATGTCCTCTAGCAGTATTAAATTAAACTGTTAAACTCATACGGTAAGGTGGAGAAACGAGGGCTCGTTCCCGGGTGAGAGTTATGAGCGATAACTAGTCAGCCAATAGGATATCCCCGTGGCCAATAGCCAGGGCGCATGATCAATCGGGATACGGTGACAGCACGCTCACCCTGTCACATCTTCCCCCGTTTTTCCACAACCACGTCCCCGTGCTCCCGCGCAGGGTGCCACAAGTTTCAAATCCATGGACCTACTTCACAGTACTACATGGATCCTGCCAACAACGCCAAATGTGGCAAGGTGGAGAAACGAGGACCCGGATGGGATTCGATTCCCAAACTCGCGGGTGAGCCAAAGGGATGTGCATATGTCCAAGTAGCCAGGGTGCATCATCAGTCGGGATACAGCGACAGGACGCTCATCCTGTCACACGTAAAAATCCGGAAGATATTTTGAAGTGAACCACTGCAGCCGGTGCCCAAAATTCCAACTCGGCATTCCAAAAATGCAAACATTTCCATTAGCAAACTGTGCAAGAAGTGCAAATAGAATCAAGATCAAAGAAAATTCTCCAGATTTCTGCTTTATCGTTGAGCAGCTCCGATGGTTATGTGAGCTTTTATGTTTTATTTGAAAGATACAAGTTTTGAGATATGACTGAAGCTCGGGTGTTTTCTTTTCCCTTAAAGCTACAATAGCAAATCTGGAAAACAAGTTCACTTAAAACACATTTTCCATGCCTCTTAGCAATGTTCTAACATAACTATAAATATATTGTGGAAATTAATAAAGCGGTTCTCTCGCATTTTCTAAAACCCTCAGCCAATAACGCGATTCGGAATGACAGCCACAGACCATCCGGTTGTCGGTCTCGTCTAACCATCGCACTTCTGCGTTTTCCTGGGCGTTCCACTCATCACACACTCATGCATTTAGCAACAGAACACCACTGGTGTGAGAGGATCTCCACTCAATAATGTCAGAGAAGAAGAAACAGCCGGCTGCTGCCACTTCAAATTTAGGACCAACTACAAGAATCCCAAAAAGAAAATCACTTTTTGAAGTCACGAACAACAAAAGACGTAGAAAATGGTGGCTGGTGTTTAGTACTCTCTCACTTCCTCTGGCAATGTGGGTTTCCAATTCTGGCGAACGCAGAACAGGGAAGATACCCAGTTTGTCTGCAGATTAGCCATTGCAACTTTAAAGATGCAGAACTTACATTGTGACAGAATTGCTACCAGTAAAAGTACTTAAAACTTATTACATCTGCATTGTAGGAGTTGGTAAATTGAGTGTTTTAAGAGCTTAATACATTATCTCTACTTATGACCAATAAGCTGTGATACTCTATATAAATATATAATATCAACCTGATTGGTCTTTGTATGTTTAATCAGAAGATTCTAGGATTCGTTGTTTATTCAGGGATTGTAAACACGTCGTCTTGATTCAGGAAACAGTCAGGTTTATAAAAGTAAGAATTTATTTTCCAAACAATTCAAACATGACAAGTTAACTAATATTTACTGTGATGGATGAATCTAGATGGAGGAGATGCGGTATGTGGTGCCTATGTGTGAATATGATGTTATCAGAACTTTCGTATCTAGGAAAGCTGAGTTCTGGGTGTAAAGGAAAATAATTTGGTTTGCGTTAAGCTATGAAGTTGATTATCATCAAAAAGCATCAGATGCTATCTGTGTGTCTACTTCATCCTTCTCGGAGACACTCTTCGTGGATCCGAAGGTCAGAGAGGTCGGATGGCCTCTGGGCACCCAGATCCAGTAGATTGACCACAGCACCGACTTCTCCAGTCCAGAGATGTCTCGGGTCACGACAGATGGATGGAACCGCACATCTGGGACTCTTAAGGAGTCGGAACAAAATCAGCTTTGTTCTGCAGGAACCGTTTGCTGTGTCAGCTTTGCAACAACCTTGGCGGCATGTCAAATGGGCAATTCCCATCTGTACCTGGTCGGCCCTGCCCGGATAGCTCCAGTCGGCCCCAGCCTGGCCCGGTTAATTCCCCACATCCTTGCTTAGGTATGCAAGGAATGCAGTCAGAGACATTTTCAGCTTCTAGGTAATCAGCATGATAATGAATGATAATGAATTGAGCATGCCTTAAGCTTGGTTTATGCTTGACGCGTCCGCGAGGTTCGCACGGCTCCGCCCGGCAAAATTGCGTCATTTTAACAACCAAGCCCCTCCACCGCGCCTCCGCACGGCCCAAACTTTCCGCACAGCGCACCTAGGACATTTTCTAACATCGCGGACGGTCGGACGCGGAAAAACATGGCGGACTGACAAGAACTAGTATGGCAGAGGTTCGTAAATACAGACATTTGTATGATTCAGCTCTCAGAGATCACCGTGATCAACATGTTAATAATTCTTGGAGAGAAATAGCTCGCACTGTCGGAAAAGAGGAAGACGCTGTTAAAAATGCTGGAATGCCATGTTGTAAACAACAGTCATTTCTACTTCTACTATGGTGTAGTGTTGGATGCGTGCCGTAGAGCTCCATGCTGCCCCCTACAGTTTGGGAGAATATTGGCTCACCGCAGAGACAAGCCGCATGAACCATAAACGCTGCAAGTTGTGAAGCTCGTTCCAGCCGCAAGCCGCATCACCAAGCGGAAAGTAAATGCGTCAAGCATAAACCAAGCTTTAAGCCCATGTGGGCTGATTCTACCCACCAATCAGAGGCTTGCTCTAATGGAAGGTGTGAATTTGCTCAGTCAGCAGTAGGTGTGTTGGCCCTGGTCAGCCTGAAGCAGACAACCTCAGAAAGAGGGCTGAAAAACAGTCTCGTTGCACCCTGAAAAGAGGCAGGCCACCAAGATATGTAAGCAAGCTATGCTATCCGGGCCGGGCCGACCAGGTATAGATGGGAATGGCCCAACAGGTTGCTTCTGGTTAAAGAGGCTTCACTACGGACGACCGTTTCCGTAGCTTCCTATACAACTCTGTAGAGCTGGACCACTCCGACTGCTGAATCACCAGAGTGATTCTGTTTTTATGTTCTCATATTAATTTCTTAACAAATCAGAGTGTGCCATATTAAGGGATATTACCAAGAATCTCAGAAACACACGCCTTCTTTCAGATACACAGGTTCTGATTTGTGGGTAAGAAAATATCTGTGTCACGCGTTTGACTTAACTTTACTTTGTCCTTGCGTGAGTGTGGATGATGATGGCCTTGACATATCAAACGTCACTGATCCATATATAAATCAGTGTAACACGTCATTTCACAGAGTAGTCAAAACATTTCATTTAGTGTTCATATAACATTTGCTCATCAACCAAATTATTCTTTAGTGATTAATTAACCTATAATGTTCACATTATATTTAAGAGTTCATTCTTTGATTAAGCAACTAATCCGAGCTGAGAGTGTTCACTTTATTCTGAGGCATGAGGAGTCCTGTAGAACGATAAGGGAAACTTGAGGCCTTGAGGAGGGAACGTGATTGTTGACAGTACGTTATCATGTGTTCAGAGCTGCAGAGAGGCTCTGAACCAGCTGATGGGATGCAGGATCCGGCAGATGAAAGGAAACACATGCAGACTTGTGTCTCCATGTCGACCAGATATTGAAGGGTCAAACTGTACTTAAAAACTGACCATTACAGCATGCTTAATCTCTTTTGATCAAAATTCCCTTTTTTTTTTTACCTGATTTCACCTGAAATAATTTTTGTTAAAACATGTTTAAAAACTGAGTTATCTGGTTTTGAAACTGATCTCTTGACTCTTGATTATCACACAGACCCACCTTTTAGCCAAGGGTTGCAGAGCAGCACAAAAGTTCCCACCATATAAGTTGTTCTGCGATGCGCGTTCTCTGTGTGGACCAGGAGCTGATACAGACCCACCGAGGACAGAACAGGGGAACAGATGTGGACGGAGGCCGAGTGACTGTGCCTGTCTCCAGGGTAAATCACAGCTGACCAGTCCAGCTGGGGATGCGGCCCCTCAAAAAAGCTAACTGGGAACCTACATGACAGACTCCCTGTCGAAAGAAGAACATTGATGAGACCTTCTATGTACCATTCTACATTTATATATATTTATTTTGATATAAGCAGTGAACCGGATCAGTCTGCGATCTGTACCTAATCGAACCTCCAGAACCAGCCTCTCATGGTAGGGGTCCCACACCCGGCCCTTGAACAGCAAAGTGACTTTGAACGGTTGTCCTCGTCGCACCACCAGGTGGTTTTTGCTTAACCCCTGGGTCTCATGGGAAACGTGGTTTTCACTGGTCTCAAAGTTCACCAGCCCCACTTCAAAGGGGCCTTTAACTGAAACATAAAAAGACAGAGCACGTAAAAACAAAACATCCATCATTTTTAGGGCTTCGAATGGAGCCCTCAAAATGCTTTTTGGAGGTTTGTTTGCATCACTTTTCATCTGAAATGGTATTTACTGTTCAACAACATTCTTTAAGTTATGGGGCAGCAGTAGCTCAGGAGGTAGAGCGGTTGTCCAGTAATCACGGCTCTGACCAGAGAATGCGGCTGTTCTGTCCTCGGGCAAGACGCTTAAACCACCTTGCCTGCCGGTGGTGGTCGGGGGGACCAGTGGCCCCGGAGCAGCTGTGGCTACATCGTAGCTCATCTCCACAAGCGTGTGAATGGAGGTGGTCTCTGAGACACGTTTCCCAGAAGCCCACCTGTCTGCTCAGATTCACAAATTGTGGTCTTTCTGTCCGATTCCTTATGCTGCTGAATGAGCGCCTCTGAGGACGGCCGCTCTCTCTGGGGGACACCAGATTTGAGCTTTTGATTCCGTTTTTATGATTCAGTTGCACACGTTTGGCACCTCGCACCATCTGGTAGCTTATTTCGTTTTATTTGTGCCATTTCAAATGTTTTTATCATTCGTCGCATGATTTTATTTTTTATAGTGCTGTTAACTGTTCTCCTATTTTACTGTTTTTAGTAGGAATTTTTATGTCCGATTATTTATGCTTTGTTCTTGTGTATTTTGCCTGTTCTTATTGTGTTTCTTGTTCAAGCATTTGGCTTTTTTATGTACAGCACTTTGGTTAGCTGCCATGCTATTTTGAAATGGTGCTTTATAAATAAATATGGTATGGTGTGTAACCTTGGTCAGGCTGTTCTGCAGAGACAAGTTTCTATACTTCAGGACGCTGGGGCACTGACAATAACGTTGATTCTGATTCTGTCACACCCGGTTTAATGGACGAATCCCACATAACTGTTTATTCCTTCTCAGCATTCCATCAGCCCCTTTACCCACAGTCCATAAAGCTTTCTGGCTAGAAAAGAAACCAGTCTGCTTCCTGTCTCTTTTCATGCATCTCTAGTTGACTGAAAACAATAACGGAAAAATGTTCTGCACATCTTCAATAAATCACCTCATGCCATGGACGTAACTTTCACTTTAGAAGTGTGTGTGGGTGTGTGTGTGTGTGGGTGTGTGTGTGTGTGTGTGTGTGTGTGGGGGGGGGGTCTTTACAGTATGCTCTAATGGGAAACAGGCTTCAACACAAACGGTTGTTTTCCGCTTGGTCCTAGAGCTCAACCTGTATCAATTTAATATAGCATAATAATGTTTTTGGATGGTAAAAAGTGCAAGGGTCAAAACTTGACTTTGGAAAAAGTGGGGGGGGACATGCCCCCCCCCCCCCAAAAAAAAAACTACGTCCATGCCTCATGCACACAAAGTTTTGTTGGCCACAGTTACTGGCTTTGTGTACACTAAAGAAAAAAACCACTAAGTTGGCATATAACACAACATTTGGACTTGATTCCACTGTTCTGTTAAGTTTAAAGTTTTTTATGTTTTAGGTGATTTTGGCTGCTTCTATCTCAATTTCAACACCTTTCAAAACCACGTTTGTACGCAATTTTCACGATAATCTGTTTATTCTCTATCTGTTTAAATACACACCGCTTATTAAAATAAGTTATGCATGGCTAATTTGATTATTAAATGAAAGACCTAAGTTGAAGCATGTTTTCAAGGTTCAAAAATGTGTTGCGTTTGTTTTCACCTGTCACGCCTTCCCTGCGTAAAGGTCAAAGCAATTATTTTTAGTGATAAAGAAGTCATATTTAAAGCCTTTTTTATTCCCATCTACGTCTGAATGATCAAACCTGATGATCTCACCGCCAACAGGGTTTTGAAAAATGACATTTAAAGTGTAGCTGGTTTACTCACAAACATTTGTGCCGTATGTCGTCTGCTGCATGTTGTCCACGATCTGATAACAGGACTCACAGGTGACTGAAGGAATGAGAAGCATGCTCCACCCTCCCTGTGATAAACCCTTCCCTTGTATTGTTTCTTATCTATTTTCTTTAATTTATTTAAAAAAAACAGCATTTTTCAGGACATAAAGCACTAGTTCCTCTATTTTAAAGAACAACTTCTGAATTTTTAGTTAATAAATCTAATTAAGAAAAAGAAAATATGTATTTTTCTGAAAGGTGTAGAACACTCGTTTAATCAACACATCTGCAGTGGTTTCTAGAAGGAATGAATGCCTTGTAAGTCGTACTCAAGGGGCAAAAAAACACCAGTGCACTATTTCAAGAAACTAGAAGTGAACCACATCACTGCTGAGCTTTAGAGTCTAATTGTACATCTTGTCTTGGATTGGATAACAGCAACGCAACTACCACTGACTTCCAACATGGATGTTTTATCTCCACCATAACACAACCCTGAAGGAGTTCCGCCATGTGGTGGAGTTGCTAATGATAACGGTTAGCTGCTACAAGTCGAGATGTTCTTTGCTGCTTCCTGGACGCTAAACCAACAGCCTTCTCCTCACAAGTCAAGACGGATGAGTCCATGAACGTTGCGACGGTATGAGGAAGATCTGTCAGGCTTTTCAAATCCCAGAGTTTCAACGTCTATCTTCGATCAGAAGCTAATGCAGGAGATAGGCGTAGGAGGTTATTTTGACGTTCAGCTTGCAAGAAGAACTCAGAGTGCCCCATTATAATCAGAAGTAATAAATAAATAAAAATGTCTGTGTTCTACACCTTTAAAGGTGCATTATGTAAGGATGAAGAATGCGTTTTCCAAAGAACTTTATAACTGATGTTCCGTGAATTTCATGGCTGTTGCCAACTACAGACCAGCAACAGAAGATTTTAGATGATGATAAATACATTTTACTGCAAGAGTTCCCTACTGAAAAAAAAACAGCATCCAATTAACAATAATTTTGCCGAAGCAAAATTGATGGTCTAGGAATATACTACTGGATCCTCGCAGTCCCAGCCAGTATTGTGGCTGGCCAATCACAGCATGTTTATTTAGAAAAACAATGTATTATTGAAAGTTTTTTGTTTGATGTAGTTCTTCCACGATGTAATGGAGGACTGCCCCATTGACTGACATCCGTAGCGGTCAAATCATAGCGCTCTCTTGGCTTGGTGGTCCAATCCCTGCACTCTATTAGCCAGATAGGCAGGATGGTACTGTGACTTTACGAAACCAAGATGGCCACGGCTTCGTAGCGGCCCAATTATTGGTTTGTTTTATTGGTTTGGTAGGCCAATCACAGCACTCTGTTGGTAGGCAGGATGTAACTGATTCAAAGGTGGGATGGCTTGTTTAAAACAGCTTTGGCATCAATTTTGACCTATTTTGACTTGGGCTTTCCTTGGAGTCAAGAACAGATGGAAAAAGGATGTATTTGCATCTTCTTTGACAAAGTAAGGCAGACTCCATCATTGACATCTGTAGCGGTATGTCACATTGTTGGTTATCCACAGTTTGAAAGACAAACATACCCCCCCCCCACCCCCCCCCCAAAATAAATTGTTGCTATTCAAGTTCTTACACAATAATGACCATATCTGGTGCGAGTGTGTCAAATCAAAATAGATAACTTTTATTTATGTCGAATGCATTGACAAGACACTTTGATACAAACGGGTAACAGACTTATTTTTTTTTATTATGGATGAAAAAAAAAGGACTGAGTTTTAACATCTTATTTCTTAATTTTCTAATGAAACGACGCACCGCACTGGCCAAGAGTCTGTTTGTATTTATTGGAAAATTAATTTCATTGGGGGAAAAAAATAAATGATGAAAATATAGTGTCATAGAGGTTGGATCAAACACAGCCCTAATGCAGAATTTCAGAGAATATCACTTTGTCTGATATTAAGCACAGATTACGTAAGTTGCTTTTTTCTTTTAAACAAAAAAGGTGCAAACTTCCTTAATGAGCCCCCCTCCCAAAAAAAGACCAATGAATCCTTCACTGCAAAAAAGTTTGAATGTGAATTTTACCTCAACAAGGCACTGAGTTAGTCCTGCAGGGACCAAAAACAGGACAAGACATCACAAATTTACAAAAGCATCAACAGTTTGAGCTTAAGGCAGTAGGAGACAACAGATGCAGGGTGAAGATGCATTAAAGCAAACAAGTTCAGTTAGTTAGAAGCTTTAAAACTTGTTTTTGCTTATAGAAAAAGGGGAAAATTCCAGAGTTTTAAACAAAACAAAGCTTTTTTTTTTATTCTTTCATATGCATTTGAGGACACGTTCTGAAAACTTTTGATCTGCTCAAAACAATTGCTAATCGAAGTTTAAGGAATACATTTATTTAGACATTTTAAAATGACTTAAACGGTGAACTCCTTTTCATTTTGGTTTCATTAGTCGAGAAAAAGGGTTAAGAGAAAATTAACAGTACGGTCTTGGAAGGGGTAAATATAAAATATATATATATAAATGCACTAAAAGCAGCATCTATTATACAAAAAACCATAACTGAAAGAAAATTTGACCAATTAATATTTAAGTTTTTTTTAAATAAAATCTTCCCCTCACTGAATTACTAAAGGAAAACATTTGCTTGTACCTTTTTCAATTCAACCCTTTTTTCTTCCAAATAAATATAAAAACATTCACACCAACACACAATAAAATCCAATAATTAGAGAAAGCAAAAAACAAAAATAAAAAATCATGTTAGCTTACATAACTTAGGACAACACACCATTTTTATGAACATTAAACATGGACTTTTTTTCCCATTTTATAAGTAAAACATCTAATTGCTAATATGCAGTGAAAATATCCACGGGAAAAAAGCTTCATTTAAAACAGCTGATGATTTGGTGCCGAGACACAAAACACGTTACCTGACAGGTAATTAATTTAAGGCATGAACTAGAATTTTCTGAGCTGATCTGAAGTGCATATATTGAAACATAACAAGGGCGTTCCTGTTCTGAAATCCTTTGGCGAGTCTTAATCCTTCTTAAAGGCGACACTCGCTCCATTAAACTCACCATTCTGAGTTTTATTCTTTTTCACGCGAGGTTTAAAGCATCTGCTGAACTTTTCTCACTCTGCCAAAGTTTTCAAACACACCTGGAAACACTTACAGACAAAACCCATCTAAAGAAATCTCACTAAAACATCATTGAAACAAACGCATTTAAGACTTTGCTCTGCTCCAAACACCTGAGACTACGGCTAAGCGCCTAAAGAACTAATAGTGAACATGATCAGTATTAGTTGTTACCCATAACTGCAGCAGTCTTAAAAAACTTGGTTTATGGTGCAATTTTAGGGACGTCCTCTGGTCTCAGGAAAACCTCTTCTGACATGAGATCAAGTGGCATCAGACAACATGCCATAAAGAAAAGCACATCGGAGGCCATTCCAAAATCCATCAGACGTCTGACTCAACAGCCAGAAAACAACGTCTCAGGACAAACTTCGTCAGACAAATGATGAAATGGACTCAAACGTCATCAGAAAAAAAGTGACTCAGGAAAACCGTCATCAGACAAAACATTGTCCGACAAAACGGACTCAGGAAAGCTGTCATCAGACAAAACATTGTCCGACAAAACGGACTTAGGAAAGCTGTCATCAGACAAAACATTGTCCGACAAAACGGACTCAGGAAAGCTGTCATCAGACAAAACATTGTCCGACAAAACGGACTCAGGAAAGCTGTCATCAGACAAAACATTTTCCGACAAAACGGACTCTGGAAAACTGTCAGACAAAACATTGTCTGACAAAACAAACTGAGGAAAACAGTCATCAATCAAGCAAAAACACCATCCAACAAAAAAAGAGAAATGTCCTCAGTCAAAAATTACTCAGGAGAAAGGCCTTTAGAATAGTCTGACTTGGGCAAACCACCGCCGCCACACGAGTCTCAGGAGAATCTTACTCCAGAGTTCAAGTGAAAAAGGCTCAGGACAAAAGCTGTCAGACTAAAAGAATTTAAAAAAAATTACTGACTCAGGAAAATTGCGTACAACAAAACAGACTCAAGAGAAAAGCAGCCAAATAAACAGACGTAGAAGTGACTTAAACAAAAACATCCTGCGGGTGGCGCCACTGTCAGTTCACAGCCAAATTGTTGAAACAAGGCATCAATGTGCCACAATGGCAGAACGCAAGTTTCTAGCTAAACCACAGTTGTTTTAATTACTTCTCCCTGTACGTTTGCTACAGATATATCAAGTTGCGGGAAGGTCGTGGAAGTGACACAATGATAAGTATCAGGAACCTGAATCTGACGTCCGCGCTTAGTAAACAATTTGGCCGCGACTTTTCTTTTCCTCTGTTCTTGTTCGTTTCCACTGCCTGTTGTGATGTTTGGTAGCAAACGCAGCCATTTAAATGAAGAAGAAAAAAAATTGCCGCCACCTACAGGATGCTTTACGGAGGCGGTCCTTTTCATCTGATGACATTTTTCCTAAGTCTGTTGTGTCCGACAACGTTTTTCCAGCATCCGACTCATCTGACGATATTTTTCCAAAGTCAGTTTAGGCTGACAGCGTTTTTCCGAAGTCTGTTTTGTTTAACGGCATCTCTACAAAGTCTGCTTCACCCGACAGCAGGATAATTTCCTCTGGCGATATTTCGTCTGAATGCGGTTTTCCTTGAGAGCTTTTCCCCCGACATCGTTTAATCAAGCATCGGGGGGTTTAAATGAACCCTGATGCTTTTTTTTCTCCTCCATTTTCTGAGGTCTGATGCAGTTTGATCCGATGTCTGAGAAAGTTTCTCCAAGACCTGAGGATGTTCTCAAATACACACCATACTGGTTTCCCACACACTGATAAAAGAAAAAAAAACACACTTCAGATTTTACTTCACATTAACCACGCGGAGGAATCCTAATAAAAAAAAAAGAGATTTTAAGCATCTAAAGTATAAATACTTTTACTTTACAGCATTTTACTTTTACTTACTAATTACTGGATGATTAAAAAACAGCCTATAGGCGTTTGACTTGAACCTGGGCCTTTTATGCCAAATTCAAAACAACAAAATTCCTCCAGTTTTTCAGGATTCCAGTGATTATTTTTGCTTTTTACAAGCTTTCTTTTTTTTTTTTGCTGATGGGAAAATATTTAAGAAGGGTGTGAAACTGCTCCAACATGTTTCTCCTCTGCATAAACCGACAGAACTTTTGGGAGTATTAAATCAGTGTTAAGGAAACCAACCCAAAAGGTTGCGATGCCACACACATGCACACAAACACCTCCACTATCCAAACAACAGGATTGGTACAAAACCTCAAAATAAATTTTATATAAATAATTTAAATAGCTATACTAAAGCTGAATGACGTCTGTCTAATTTTTTAAACAGCCACCTAGTGCTGATAAGTTATGTACAATTAAAGGAAATGGAGATTTCGTAATCGGGGGTATTCGAGGGATAATTTCCCAAAAGCCCACAGTAAAATCATTAAGCTCGTCTGTCCGACGAAACCATGAAATGCAGTTAGCTTCTTGTGGAAACACAAAATGACCTGTGCACAAGCACTTCCTCCTTGGTGTTTCGTTTCAACTATCCCCCAAAACGTGCGACAAGTCGCCAAAGTCACAGTCAAACAGTTCACTGATTCCTTCGTTGTCCTCCAGTCCGAAGTGGTAATCGTGGCTGTGAGGGGGGGACAGGTTGATGAAACTGTCCAACGGAAGAGGAAGACCCTCTCCGTTCAGGAGGTCCGAGGACGAGAGGGGCGACAGATCAAAGTCCCCGATGTCTCCGAGAGAGAACGGGTCTCCACCAAGGAGAAATTCTGTCAAAAGAAAAATGACAAATGTTTAGGCGGAGTGGCTTTGCCCTTTATTTTACCTCACACAGTAATGTAGACGAGCTGGTTATTTCTGCAAAAACATACAACGCCACAAGAACGTGTTTTATTTTAAATCTCTGAATGCATCGGGTCGTTGGTGCCAAACAACCTAATCTTTTCACAACACAGTTCAAATGTGTCAAATTCCACTTTAGATGGCGAGGATCATCAAGGAAGTTTGTTTGTCGTGTTTATGCCGAATAAAAACCAATCCCAAAGCCTTGGTTTCATTCCTTATTTCTTCCTCCTCCAACAACCCCTTCACCCTGCAACTACGGCAAGCATCAAGGACAAAAAACATCAATAACAGCACACGCTGGATGGCCAATTTCTAACGGAAAATGCTTTTTCTCGACTTCAGTGAAGAAAATTGCGATAAATGAGATTAGCAATTAGCGACAAAACCTACATAAAAAAGCAACCACTGGACCATCCAGTTGTTGGGTCCCACCAAACCGCCGCATTACCTGGGTCCTCCATTTAATATGCACTCGCGTATTTAGCAACAGAACACCGCTGGTGTGAGAGAATCTCCTCTCAGTAACATCAGAGAAGGAGAAACAGCCGGCTGCTACCTCTTCAACAAGCTACCGGAGTCCCAAAAAGAAAAACGCCATTTGAAGTCACAGAAAACCAAAAACGTTTGGACGTAGAAAACTGTTGTTTGGTATTCAATCAACCAACTTTATTTATATCCGGGGGTGCACATAATAATTTTGGGTTGGTACTCAGGGGAGAACCTATAGTTGTTGCTTGGTTCTCACATTTTTTAATGCACCTCATTCTTAACCCACAACAGGAACACAACAGAGTAACGCGTTGACGATGCAACATATTTTAATTTTGACTGAAAACAACAAGTACAACTGGTGCATATCGCCAGCTTAACTTAAACCTTCTAGTTTTTAAACAACATGACTGAATTGTCTGAATGTAGAACACAACGTGTAAACAGCTGCTTTTGTGATAACAATCAAATAAAATAAATTAAAAAGCACTTAAAAAGATTACTATTTCAGAGCACTGAAGTTTTTAAAATGGCATAAATACCGTTTTTATTTCTACACTCTCATCATCATCATCCTCATCCTCACTATCCTGACTGGCTTCCTCCGGTTCACACACAGCAGAGGACAACTTTCTGATGTTCTCTGCTGTTAGCATGTTTATCAAACGCTGGATGAATGAAGTTTTTAGTGCCTGTGTAAACGGAGCTGTTTTTGTCTGCCAGGGCAGGATTTTCACGGCGTAATCTGCACCACATCTCTGTACGTTCATCGTTTGTTTGAAGCCAGCCGACCTCCTGCAGCCACTTCTCCGTGAATCCTCTTTTCTTTTGCGGTTCCGAGTCAGTCTGATGTGTTTTTTGGAGGCGGAGGAACGCCAAAATAATTACTTAATGGAGCTTGCTTCT
The DNA here is from genome assembly GCF_043380555.1 of Nothobranchius furzeri. Taxonomy (NCBI): domain Eukaryota; kingdom Metazoa; phylum Chordata; class Actinopteri; order Cyprinodontiformes; family Nothobranchiidae; genus Nothobranchius; species Nothobranchius furzeri. Next base: position 51,406,045 of record NC_091755.1, on the reverse strand, counting down.
TGGACATCTTTAAAATGCTCCAGAAATGTCTTCCTTACTCCACAAAATCTTAGGTGTGCAAATGCGTGCTGCAGCTTTTTTTCAGGTGCGCGTTGTTTATTTTGACAGCGCATGCGCACCTGCGGACCACTTATGTGCACACCTGTTCATACGGAGCCTTCACATGACCCAAGGGCCAAACAAAAATGACATAAAAGTGTAAAAACATTTAAAAGATCAGACAAAATCCAGGTGGGACTGCACAAGAATGTGACAACCTCCCATTGACGACACTCCTCCTCAGTAAAAGCTATTGAATAAAAGTGTGTGTTCTGACGTGTGTGTTTGTTAGCAGCCCCGCCCTCATGTGATTCATTTTCATGCTGGAAGCTGTTGAGTAAACATCGGTAGCACGAAGCTCACGCTCAACGGTAACGGGACGAGAGAGAGAGCCGTCTCTTGGTCAGCTTGCTTCTCACACCAAACCTTCTGTCAGGAATCTTGGCGTGACCTTTGACCCAGCTCTCACCCTGGATTCTCATGTCAGTTCTCTTGTTCGCTCTTCCTTCTTCCATCTCAGGAACATTGCTAAGCTGTGTCCCATTCTGTCCCGCTCTGAACTTGAGACAGTTCTCCACACCTTCATCTCCTCACACTTAGACTACTGTAACTCTCTTTTCACGTGTCTGAGCAGAACCTCCCTGAACCGTCTACAGGTGGTTCAGAACGCCTGTGCTCGGCTTCTGACCAAGTCCTCCAAACACACCCACATCACCCCGCTTCTCCTCCAGCTTCACTGGCTGCCAGTCAACTTCAGGGTTCATTTCAAGATCCTGGTTCTGGTCTATAGGGCCTTACATGGACAAGCACCATCTTACATTGGTGATCTTCTTAGTCCCTACACCCCCAGCAGGTCCCTGAGGTCCAGTGATCAAAGCCTACTGGTTGTGCAGTGCACCAGGCTAAAGGTCAAAGGTGACAGATCATTTGCTGCTGTGGCCCCCAGACTCTGGACCTCTCTCCCCCTGAGCCTGAGATCAGTGGACTCAGTGGTCTCCTTTAAAAAGCAGCTGAAGACTCACTTGTTCAAGCTGGCTTTTGTATGACCTTCTTCACCACTCTCTCTTTATTCTGCTCTCCCCACCTATTCCACCTTCCTCAGGATCCACTGACTTCCCTCTTTCCTGTTCACTCTCTCTCTACATTTTTTTAATCTCAATTGTCTATTTTTGCTTATTTTAAATATATTTTTAATCAATTTCTAAATGTTTTTTTATATTTTTACATTTTTTGTTTTTGTGAAGCGCCTCGTGATTTTTATCTTGAGAGACGCTATAGAAATGATATTTTCTTCTGTGCGTGTGTGGCCCTGTCCTCGCTCCAGCAACCCGGTGTCGGTACAAGATCGGCTCGGGGTCCGTCGACTGCCGATGACGTCAAAGTACGGCAAACCCACTCAGACAAAATACACTACACATCTATACGGTTGGAAAGAATTTAGCAGTGTCGTTATTAAAATAATGTTTCTTACAACGTACGTTTGTGTTTATAATGTATTTGTAAAATAAAACACTATATTGTATTCATAATGTTGAACTCCTCTTTGAGCACATCCCTTGAAGGACCATAGGTATTAGCAACACCTGTGTAATAGTATTTGCAGGAAAGAAGTGTGTCCCGTTTATTGAAGTATTTTGTGTTTAGTTTTTGACGTCTTGTCCATGCGTAGTTCAGTTACGCTCATAGCTGCTAGCCAAAACTCGAGTTAAAAGTTTTCTGGCTTTACTAAAATACCTGTCTGTACTTATTTGATTGATGGTATTTTTACTTTCTATTAGACTCCAAATGTAATCATTTGGCACGTTTCTAATTCATAATTTGTAAGAATGTAATCGGTGATATTAGCATTAGCATTCCTATGGGTTTTTCCACGTATATTAGCATTGCGCTAACCACTCGCTGCCAAATTGCAGCCTTTGAGATTAGAAAATCTCCTTTTGTCACATCGCAATTTAATTGCACATGCAGTTAATCATTCAGCCCTAATATACATGCATCTCTATGCTAAAAGTGTATTTTCAAAGAGGTAATGATGGATTTCTTTGTAAAAGTTGTCCATCTTTCCAATAGAAAGATTTGCCTGGACCAACGTAACGTGATAACAACGTAACGTGATAACAACGTAACGTGATAACAACGTAACGTGATTACGTAATTCTGTAAGGTTCATGTTCAGCCAATCAACTACTTAGACGTCATCAGCAGTTGACGGACCCCGAACCAATTTTGCACCCGAGCAGATCTTGTACCGACACACAGCTGCTCAGTGGGAGGAGAAAGCTCGTCCGTCCGTCCGTCCGTCCGTCCGTCCGTCCGTCCGTCTGTCTGTGTGTGTGTGTGTGTGTGTCCCACAGGAGCAGAGAACAGTTTTATGAGAACACACAGCAAATGAATAAAATGACGTGGTTCAGACCTCAAAAACAACACAACTCATGCCCTCCTCTGTTCATCTTATCATGGATCCCGGACTTTCCCGCACGTCTTGAACACCGCCCGTGAACTCGGGGATTTCTGCATTTCTGAGAACACTACGTGAACACTCCCCGACCGTACGGCCCTTAATGTGTAAGTGTCATTAGGGAAGATACCCGAGGGAAGGGGTCAGTGTTCTGTCACCGCCTAGCTTGTTCTCTTAATTCGCTAAAGCAGCTTTAATCTGACGGAGACTTTTTATGTTTTCAAAGGATTGTTATGTTGGACTGTGGATGAAAGACTCGTGAACAAACCATCTTATTGGAGGACTTTTATTAGACCCTCAACCTTGCTGCACAGAACCAATAATGGTTTTTCCATGAAGGCTGCGAGGTGGAGCAGTGGTTAGAGCTGTTGCCTTGCAGCGAGAAGGTCCTGGGTTCGCTTCCTGGCCTGGGGTCTTTCTGCATGGAGTTTGCATGTTCTCCCTGTGCATGCGTGGGTTCTCTCCGGGTGCTCCGGCTTCCTCCCACAGTCCAATTGGTCTGTCTAAATTGTCCTTAGGTGTGAGTGTGTGTGATTGTTTGTCCTGTGTGTCTCTGTGTTGTCCTGCCATGGACTGGCTCTCTGTCAGGGGTGTACCCCGCCTGATTGCCCATTGACTGCTGCCCCCCCCCCCCCACACACACACACACACACACACACAACCCTGTGAGGACAAAGCGGGTTCAGAAAATGGATGGATGAATTTTTCCATGAGAAAAACAGACTCTGCACAGATTTCTACGGATTCTTGCTTCCCCAGCTGTTATATATAATGGTCACTTGTCTTGCCTAACCAGTGGAGTCAGAAAGAAGGACGAACAGGACTTAAATGTTCTAGTTACCCACCCGTGTCGCCACCTACGCCCAGCGATGAAGCTTCCTGCTGGGATGTAGCCGTTACTGTGGACGAAGTGGAAGCCGGCGATGACGCAACCACATCTTGGGCTGTTGTGCACGTTCTGGACTGCTCTGCGGTGTGCGATGGAGACGGCACTCGGGATGAATCTGGGTTGGTTTTCAAGGGACTGCTTCCTGTCACAGGGCTGCAGACGCCAGAGCTGTCCTCTGGACAGAGGAAGACGTCAATCGGACCCTGCGTGCTCTTGAGCGACACCTCGTAACCCTGAGAGGCAGACACGCCGCGTTGTCAGGACAAAACCACACAAACTGAAACGTTACAGGTGCTTAAAAAAAGGGTTCAATTATATGACTGAGGCCTTCACCTGGCTGGGTTCTGAAACTTGCATCTGGGTTTCTGGTGGAGCTCGGATCACCATGACCAGCTGGTCCGGCGAGTCGAACGATTTCCTCAGGTCCTGGCAGCGCACGTAACCCAGCGTGAAGACAGAAGTTAAGGGAGAAGATGTTCAAGCCACACGTTGCTTTACTCACTAGCGGTGCTGGATTAGAGGTTTAATGTGAGGACTAATTTAAATGAATCAACATCTGCAGCCTGCGGTCCAACTGGGCGCCGCCGAAGCTACAGACCAGAGCTCACCGCTGCAGCTGCAGCCAGGGGACCCGGTTCTGGTTCAAGGATATTTCTTGTTCTGTGGGTCCTCTGTGAGCAGCCTGAGCTGCAGGGTGCATTTGGAAATGAGCTCATCCAGCTGCTCCTCGGCCTCCGTAAGGTCACACACCTCCCCCTGCAGCCGTTTGTGCCGGGAAACCAGGTTGGCGTCGATCCGATTGCCGCTGCCAGGGGAAAAAAGGCGAGGACCCTTGTTAAACGTTTGTTCCAACAGACACAACGAGGTTTTCATCCTTGCCGTAAGACGGCTTTATGCTCACAGCCACTGGATGTTGTTCTTGGACTTCTTGGAGATGAGCTGGATTCCCTCCAGGACGTTTGTGATGTCATAGATGCGCCGTTTCTGGACGTCCAGAACCTGCGAAGCCCAGTTCAGATCCACCACGCCGTCGGCCGACTGAGATAGCAGGTTCAGAAAGCGCTTGGTGGTCAGGTTTAAGGACGTGTCGTAACGCGACTTCTCTGATGCGTTTCGAGGAACTGCGTAGAAAAAAAATAACACATTTAGGCTCCTACGTGTGCGGGCTCGTTTAGATGCAAGACGACTTCAACAGATCCGACGGCCAGTTTCACCAAAAACAGGTCGCTTTGCAGGATTGTTGCTGCACGGCGAGCTTTCTGCTCACAACAGCAGAACGGTTTGCAGAAATATAAACAGAACAGGAGTTCTCATCCTGCTTACACATGTACGGATAAAGATGCAGCAAGTCTCTGCTTTTGCTCTAGTGCTAACAGGCTGCACAGAGGTCAACATTACAGGCAAGCTGAAGGAGGAACAGCGCCTCACTCTTCAGAACAGGAAGATTGTTGCCTCATCCTGTTTGATCTGAAGGAAACAGACGATGAAAACACCCAACTGGAATAAAAACTGAGCACAAATGTGACTTTCTCCTTTTATATCATGTGCTTTAAAATTTACATCTAACACACTTCCTACTTCCTTAAAGGGACATTATGGAAGTCTGACAGCCAAAACATGTATAGAAATAATAAATGTCTTCTTCATACATTCTCCTGCAATGCCCTGGTCCTGTAGAATGAGCCCTGGCATTTTTACTGTGATTGCCTGTTTTTCTGTAAAATCACAGAAAAAGAGAGATGCTCGGGTCGAGCAGGCTGCTTCATGCGCGTTCACGCTCAGGCATCGCCCGTAGCGTTTGCTATCCGTAGCTTTAGCAGCAGAGAGAGAGGTAGTGCCACTTTGTCGCTGTTCCTAACGCCTAGTGACAAAGCTAGCTACATTTCTGAGGACCCTTAGCTACTTTCTGTAGAACTTTCTTCTAGATATTTCCTGCAAATTAGCAACAAAATAGCCATTTTCGCTCCGAACCGTTCTTTGGTTTGACGTTGTTTCAGCTGTCATCAAGGATATAAATGTTACAGATACAAAAGACGTCACTGGCGCTTTAGCTCACCTAGTAAGACGTCTGACTCTCGTGCAGAAGATCTGGGTTTGATTCTGGATGTGAACATAGTATAATTAGAGTTTACTTTTTACATTAATGGTATATTTTTTACAGTAAGATGCCCAAATTTTTATTTGAGACTCGCCGAACGGCATTTGAAGTCACAGAAAACCAAAAACGTTTCATTTTGGAACAATTTTTCAAGCAAGGGAAGGGAATGATCTGAGCATGCAGGAGGACTGACCCATCTTAAACCTTTGTCGGCTGTGCTGAAGAGAAAGGTACAGAACCAAATTATTTAATTAATTAGCTGCGCGTTCTCCTGTCCTCTGTCCTCCGGGCTACACACACACACACACACACACACACACACACACACACACACGGGACTGTCTCAGCTGTTACTTTCGTTAAGGAGTGTGCACGTACAGCATGCGCGCCTCGTGCACGAGCCTACTATTAAAGCTGCTGTTACGTTTTTGGCCTGAGGGGGCAATCATGAGCATAAAAATTCACAAGTCCGTAAAGTCCCTTTAAGGCTCGTCGTCGCTGTACTTTACTTTCATTCTAAAGAAAAGCACAGTTCCTTAAATTTGAAAAATCCACTATACTAAAACTCAAAAGTGCGTTTGTGGGTGCATACCTCTGGGAGGAGCAGGCGTAGAAGGCGGAGCTTGACCCGTGGGAGGTTGGGTGGTGCTGATGTACTGATGGTCACTATCCAGGTCCAACTTCCTCTTTACCTGAAGATGGAAGCATGGAATACGTTATATTTGTGTGTTACCTAAAGATGCACGGAGTCAGAACGACATCCTGTGGTCAAATCTGGGTACTGCAGTCCGTGAATCAAAACAAACGAGTCTGTTCTGAGCCACTGTTGCCAGTTACGGCACGGCACCAGAAGATTCTAGATGATGAGCAAAGACGAGTCATACGCGGTAATTTGACGAGTAGATAAATATATTTTGCTGTAGTATCGAAGTTTGCTTGTAATCCACCGTTAGCATTGTTAGCTCAATGTTAGCCTCTGCATTAAGAACACAACAAAAAGAGGCCGTGGCTTCTTCGGGGTTACATGAAATAACGTCGCTCTTTTTACTGACTTCCATTTTGTTCCACAACGCCGCAGCATCATGCCGGCCGATGTCAAATTACAAATGTCGGTGCAGACTTGGCAAACCTGCGGGCACGTATGATTGGCTCTGGAACCAGGAAGTACTGAATTGGGACAGATTGTAAACAAAGACTACCTTCCTCTTTGGTTTTTAAGTTAAACTAGGAAACCTGACGACCCCATAGCCGGCTGAGAAGGAAATCTGTTTTTAACGTAACCGTTCTTCCAATACCACTCAGATGTTAGACTGTTATGGGATTATTTCACAGTAAAATTATTGTTGCACCTTGAAGAAAATGCTTAAAAAGCAAAATATGACATGAAACTTCTCATTTAACCTCATCTCACTCCCACTCTCCTCACCGGAGGTCTTCCCAGAGCTGGCCGCCTCTTGTCCTGGGCCCCCACGTCAGCGGGCCCCTGTGGCGTGGCGAACAGCAGGATTTCCCCCGTGCTGGTCGGGGCTGCAACAGGGTGGAGTCCCTCATTGCTGGGGCTGGTGATGATGACTACCTGATGGTCCTCGCCCAGTTTTATACTCCCAGAGTTCAGCAAGGTCTCAAAGTCAACCAACAGATCCTCCGATGTCTGCCCTGTTATCAGAGTCTCTGACATTGCACTGGGTCACCAAGTGCTCCTTCACTAGTCTTTGGGTGTGCTGGGAGGGGTCACAGGCTAAGATGGTGTACTCTAAAAGCACATCAGCACCTGCTGACATTTGTAGTTCTCTGTAAATTCGTGGAGCAGGAGTAAAAAATGCTCAAACGTCCCAAATTGGAACAAGTTGTTTTCCTCACAGACAAACATTTATTACAGTTTAACTCAAAGAGTGATAAATAAACAGAACTTGCCAAATCAACTTCAGACCGAACGGAGAAACTGGATGTTCTGCCAAACAGGAAAATGACAGATCATTGCTAAATTGCACAATATCTCTACGCCATGAGGGTCTAACGCGGGATTAGCACCTAAAACAGGGTCGCGAGACCCTGCCGCGGGTCTGAATAAACGCTAAACATAAGGACGCCAGCGACGGAGCGAGCAAATCTTTTGTTTTCGTGCCTCCTGTCAGCAGAGTTCGGCCGCGGCCTGAACACACAGCTACCGACACGGCTAGCAGGCTAACTCATGGCTCAACAACAAAGCCTCGGAATAGTTCTCGAAGGAGGCGCGGAACGAGCCGTTCCCAGCCGTAAAACTACCACAATCACCAAACATCCGAAACTGGGACAACGGTTAAGCTACGGAAACTTTAAATCAGCTTTTCAAAGTTAGCTAACAAAGCAAAATACAGAGAAGTCGAACGGCATCGCCGTGACTCAAAAGCATCATTGATTGGGTATTTATGAAAACGTCTGGCTAACAAAGACCTTATAACAGTTACTATGTTGAGTGTGGAAATGTAGGGCAGATTAGCATGTTAGCTTTAGTCATTAGCCGCAGTTCTTCAGTCCCCTCGTTTTGTTGGGGCACTGCAGGAAGCAGTCAGACAAAACTGGAATTAAAAAAACGAAACAAAACGGTCAAAGTACAAACGCATGCTTTAAAACCGCCGCCGATGCACTTTCAGCTGCTCACCAGGGCTGCGGTTCTCTCATGAAAGTGTCCACCCGAGCCCGATATCAGCCGTTATTGTTGTTATTGTCCCAGCTGATCTACATCTAAACAAGCGTTGGTCGGTTTTCGCGCGAAATCCATTTTGCCGCGAAAGTTGCACGTGGGGAAATCTGACGCTCGCCATTGGCCAAAAAGATGCACATTCTTCGAAGAGAAACCGGAGCTTTCTGATTGGTGTAAATGAGTGTCCGTCATGTAGACGAGCACAGACTAGTCGATATGAAGATGCGTTCAGGTTCCACGGAAGAACCTCAACTAACTAGCGTTTACAATCATTTCGCTTAGATCAAAATCAACATATCAATGATACATTGATCTGATGTCACATATTAAACATTTAATAACATATATTAGTTATTGAAAAGCCGTGACCGAACTTACAAATTAAAGTCCTTACGTGACTTGTATTTTATTTTGCATGCTATTTAAAACATTTGATGTTTTAGCTATTTTGTTTTAAGACTGTCAGGAATGTCCACATCATATTATAAACAGTTTATGCAGCTCTCTATTGAACAGTATATTTTTTCAAACACGAATTATTCGTAAAAATCTCGTCGAATTTACAGAATAGAAATGTCCTTTAGGTAGCAGCCCTTGCTAATCGAGCGCCTATCTCTCAGAAATCTGCAAGATGGCGCAGGCAATATTCGAGGTGCTTGAAGGTAGCAATATTTTTGTTAACTACATAGCTACCAACATGTTTACATGTCAGAAAATATTTTTTATAGATAAACATGTTTAGAGCCATTTTAAAATGTGGAAATAATTGTGAAACTATGCATAGGTGTTTACTAATGTTACAAAAATCAAACCACCCTGCTAGGTTGGTATGTACATGTAAACAATAACGGTGATTAATTACACTACGTATGTTTAATAGGTAGTTGATTATTATTGTGCTACTAGATTATCAAGCAGAGCTTTTAAATGTAAACACGTGCATTGTTTCCTCCCCCCTCTGTTGTTTCACTCTCTCTAGGCATGGACAACCAGACTGTGTTGGCTGTTCAGTCTCTGCTTGATGGCCAGTCTGGAGTTCCTGACCCAAATAATCAAAATGTGTCAACCACGCCCACTATTCAGTCTATGGGTAAGCAGTAGGACGCACTAGCATATAAGTTAGGCTGTCATTGCTTTCTTTTATAATTTATTTAGGGCAAGGTGCATTTGGCTGTTGGTTAAAATAAAAATAATGACAACAACCACTTTAATAATAATAATAATAATAATAATAATAATACAATTCGAGGTTCCTTTTTAATAAAAGAAAAAGGGGAAATAGCAAAGGTAAAAAAAACGTAATAAAAGCAGGGACAAAAATGCAGCTGGACACAAAATGGATTTTTTAAAAGATGAGCTTTTAAAAATGATTGAAGAGTAGAAACGGGTCGATGATGCCCATTTCATGAGGAAGAAAATCAGAGGGGAGCATGGAAAGGTAGAACTGGATGTCGTCTTTGTAGCAGAGGAAATCGATATTAAAGCAACACGTTCCTGCTTCTGCTTCCTACTGGCTGAAATGGTAAATGGCCTGTATTTGATATAGCACCTTCTAGAGTCCTGGAACCCCCCAAGGTGCTTTACAACACAATCAGTCATTCACCCATTCACACACACATTCACACACTGGTGGGGATGAGCTACACTGACAGAGGCGAGGCTGCTGAGCACTGGCGCCACCGGTCCCTCCGACCTCCACCAGCAGGCAACGTGGGTTAAGTGTCTTGCCCAAGGACACAACGACAGCGACAGACTGAGCGGGGCTCGAACCTGCAACCTTCCGATTACGGGGCGAGCACTTAACTCCTGTGCCACCGTCGCCCACAGGTGAAAGCAGAATTACAACTGTTGTCTGCAACCCTGCCACAACCTGCTTTAGCTAACGCTAACATAAGCCAAGATTCACAGTGTTGGATAAAAAACATTATTACATAGTCCAGTAGCAACAAAGCCAGGTCACCGTCAGTCCGTGATTTCATAGCCACTTTTAGCTCCCTCACACAAGAGCAGGCAGCGCCGACGTTCACTCCGGGTTTAGCTCTTTGCTTCAACTACAAAGACGTTACCATCGTACTTTACTTCCGGGTTCCACCGTGATGTCAACACAAAAGGGGAAATTCTTCTTCGTGTGCATTTTATTGACGGTCGGTGAAATGAAAAAGCTAACTTGATTGCCTTAATGTTAGCTACGGGCTCAGTAAACAGCTGTTTCCATAAAGCAAGTAGAGAGCTCTCACTAGTGTTCCTACCCGAACCACAGAACTGCAGTCAGTGGTCAGCTGAGTGCTGTCCCATGTGAAGTTGCTCAAGTTTCTGGCTCAAGAACCACTAAAACCAGTTTGAAAGAAGTAGCTTAAAGTGTTAAGTCTAGTTAGTTTTGCAGTGAGGACATAAATGTGAAATAGAAGGAGCCCCAGGACAGAACCTTGGGGAACACCGACTTGGTGTTTTAGTGAGTCGTGTAGTTTGAAGCCTATTCAGCCTAACGGTGTGACTGCTGTGTCGTTCTCTCGTTTATGGAATATGCATTGAACCTCGACAAGCAGACGATGAAGACGTGTTCCTGTGTGGCAAATGTAAGAAGCAGTTTAACTCGCTACCGGCCTTCATGACTCACAAGAGGGACCAGTGTCAGTCTGGTGCCCCCTCGCTGTCCACGGTGTCTCTGGCCTCTACGAACGCTTATGCGCCGGTCCCGTCTATCAGCTCCGTCCCACAGGCTCCAGCCAACAGACAGGTGAGACACGAACGAACGGCTGTTTATGATGAATCAGCTCTACATTCCTCTCTGTTCATCAGGTGTCCACCTACATCGCCGTGCCTCCTTCACCTTTGACACACACGCTGGTGCAAGGCAACGTGCTAGTCAGTGACGACGTTCTCATGTCAGCCATTTCAGCCTTTACCTCTATCGAACAGCCCATGGCCACCATGCAGGCACCTTTACAGGTAACCCTGCAAAACGCCCTTTTTGTCCTCTGGATATAAAATCAGTCACTTTTCCTTCTGGTTCTCGTCTTTACTGCAGAGTAACCTGAGCATGCACACAGCTGGAGTATCCTACCTTCAGCACCATCACCATCATCATCATCAGCAGCAGCAGCAGCAGCAGCACCAACAGTCCTCCCACCCCCTCCCAGCTGGACAACCCCCCCAACAGTCACTCTCATCCCAGGTCCCAGCGAGCCACAGCAACTCCGTGGTGCAGGTCTACAGCGCCATGCCCCACATGGCAGGGGCCGGTGGGGGTGCAGCAGAGATCCACGCCCTAGGACTGCAGGCCTTCCATCATCCTGTTCAGGTGAGCGAACCAGCTCTTCCATCTCCATCGTGGCAGCAGGAAGAGCCTTAGAAACGTTCCTGTTCTGATCCCAGGCCCCGGGTCAGTGTGTGGACAGCCAGTCCTTCAGCAGCACTCCCGTGTACAGTCCTGGGAAGCAGGCCACCAAAACAAAGAGCTGCAGCAACAACCTGACAGAGCTGGGCGACTTCGAGAAGGTCATCATTCCCAAACAGCCCCGGAGTAGCAAGAAGAGCTCCAGTGGAGCCGCAGGTGAGAGAAAAGAAACGTTTAAGTTCGGCTTTGGGTTTAAGCTGCAGTGGGAGATGTTTACGTCAAACATTCTTTTTCCACCATGCTAGAAATTCTCTTTAGATACGAATATGAATTCCTCTCAACCCTTAAAATCATCCAAGTCTGCAGCTTTTAGTCACGAGCTGATTTGATCTTCTCAGCAGAGCAGCTGAAGGGGAAAGGTTCGAAGCTGGAGTGTAATTTCTGCGACAAGATCTTCTCCAAGAACTTTGATCTCCAGCAGCACATCAGGAGGCAAGTGGTCTGTCGGCATCCATAAAACAAACGTCCGTAAATCCATCAGAATTATATCAGCAGTGATTGATTTCTGCAGCCACACGGGAGAGAAACCCTTCCAGTGCATCGTCTGCGGACGAGCCTTCGCCCAGAAATCCAATGTGAAGAAACACATGCAGACTCACAAGGTTGCTTTTCCCAATTTTGGGGGGAAATTTATTCAATTCTTCCATTCCCAAAACCTAAGATGCATGTTTTTATTAGAAGGAGTTACGCCGCAGTGCTGCTTTGGCTCAGAGGTGAATGAAATTTAACGCTAAGACGTTTGTAACCTTGAAGGTGTGGCCGATGAGCGTGGCCAGCTCGGTGTCCCGACTGCCGGTTACGGTGAAGGTGGTCCCGGCGTCGGCGGGGGAAGAGGGACGGGGAGGCGAGCAGCAGAAGGGAGGCGACACGGACGAGGACGGGTCACAGCACCAAACGGGACAAGAACAGGAGTCGGAGCAAGCAGGTGATGAAAAGGAAAGTGGATTCTTAAACGAGAGATTTCCAGCTTTCAAATTAAACTCAAACGCGTGACATCAGAGGCACCGCGGGAGTTGGAGGAGAATGTGACCGATGCTCACGCTGGTCCGGCAGAGGAGGAGAGCGGTCGCCCCCATGTCCAGATCCAGGCGCTGTCCAACCAGAACCAACAGACGGTAGTGATAGACAACACCTACCGGTGCCGGTTCTGCAGCAGCAAGTTCAAGACTTACTTCCAGCTCAAGTCCCACCTGACGCAGCACAAAGGGGAGCAGGTGAGAGCCAGACGGGTCCGGTCCGTCCAGGAAGTAGCACTGTTGCAGCTGATGCTTGTAAATTCAGCATTTGTGACCAGTTACTGCTACGTTCACTGAAGTTTGACCAACACGCTTCGTCTCTGGGAGATCAAAACACGTCTGCTGTGATTCGGTTTTCCTGTGACGGCACATTAGGGTCGCTCTTTCTGCCGGACGCGTAAGACACGTTAACTACGCCTAGTTTGAGCAATAAAAACACGTTTTTTTGCATGATTGTGTAAAGAGTAGGTGCCCGTCTCTCAATGCGACCATGTGACATGAAGATTCCTCAAGGAAAATTTATTTATCACCATTTTTTATAAGATAGCTGGAATTTTAAGCAGGAAAAGTCACTAAATTCTGGAAAATCCCAGCAGTCGGAGTGCAGGAGCGTAGTTAGATTGCCTTTCTGCTTCCCTGCAGGTCTATAAATGCGTGTTAAAGTCCTGCTCCCAGACCTTCCAGAAGCTCGATCAGTTCCTCGAACACATCCGGACCCACCAGGAGCAGCTGACGTACCGCTGCCACCTCTGCAGCAAGGTGTTCCCCTCGCTGTTTGAACTGGGGGTCCACCAGTACTCCCACTGCTTCTGCCCACAGCAGAACCCACGCAAGGAGGCAGCCGTCTACAGGTCGGTCCGCCCGAACACCACAGGAAAGAGGGGGAAGTAGCTTTTCTTCACGCTCGCTTGTGCTTTCCTTCAGGTGTGTGAAGTGTCAGAGCAGATATTCAACTCAGGAAGCTCTGGAACAGCATCTGCTGACGGCTTCACACAGCTTCCCTTGTCCACACTGTCAGAAGGTATGTCAACACCTGACGGTGTCACAGAGAACGCTGTATCCCCGATGCGTCTGGGTTTAGAGACATTTTGGCTTTTTCGTTTGGCTCAGTCTGACGTCATTTCCAGGTTTTCCCATGTGAGAGATACTTCAGACGCCACCTCCCCACACACGGAGTCGGAGGGAGGTTCAAATGTCCCGTCTGCAAGAAGGCCTTCAAGACAGAGCACTACCTCAAGCTGCACACCAGGATTCACTCAGGTCTCCGAGCCGCTGGCAGAGTTTCTGGTTCCCAATCCAAATCTGCTTCAACGTGTCCATAATTTCTGTTTGCAGGTGAAAAACCGTTCAAGTGTTCCCTCTGTGAGGCGACGTTCAACAGAAAGGACAAAGTAAAGCGACACATGCTCATCCATGAGCCTTTTAAGAAATACAAGTGTCCCTTCAGGTGAGCGATGCACGCTGGCCGTCAACATTAACGTCGACCCCATCGCCTCCTTCAGCCACATACAGGAAGTAGACGGGAAGAAGACCGAGTCAGAAAAAGCAAGTCTCTTCTACGTCGTCTACGTCTTCGTATTAACGGCCCCGCCCACCTCGTTTGCGACAGCAGAAGGCTGTTGTTGATTTTGTGGCCGGGAGAGAGCAGAGTAAAAGCTAACCATTAGCATTAGCTCGTTTCCAGTACCAGACCTTCGCAGTCTGCGCTTGTCTCCATTTCACCGAGCTGGTCTGAAAAAATAAAACCAAAAACACTTCTGGGCTATTTTAGGGACGAACCGAGCACCTGAACTGGGGTTGGCACTCGGGTGTTTCTCAGTGTCATGGCGCCTGGCCTTACGAGGACACGGTCCGTCCTTGGTCAAAGAAAACGGTTAAATGGAACAGACTTGCTTCATGTGACCGCGGCTTCCACGGCGGTGACGTAACGTCACATGACACGGGAGATAACGTTATATTATATATGTATTAGTTTCAATATAACTATATAACGAGCCTTTTACTTTTTAGATTGTGTATATGTTTGTTAAATTAAATATATAAGTGAGTTACTACCCGCTAGCCACCGAAGCTGCAGCTACTAAGCAGCTAACCAACCATAGATAACTGCTTTGGATCTAAAAAAAACATTTTAAATTAGTTGACTTACCTTTAAACTTGAAAATTGTCCCTGAAGTAGCTGCCGGCTTCTGATCCGCCGTCTTTTTGAAAATACCGCGGTGTATTCTGGGTAATTTTTGACCAAGGCTAGGCTACAAGACACCTCCCATGTGACTTTGCTCAGCTAGCTAAACGGCTAACAAAGGGAGAACAACCCTCGGTAGAACATGAACATTGGAACACGTCTTGGCGGCTCCCGATGACGTATCTCCTAGGCAACCGAGGCGGGGCCAAGACATCAAGGCAAGGCTCCTTGACATTGTGAAACACTCAGAAATGGCCTGGTGGAGTCCCTGGCCGGGATCTGTGGTCCTTTTAATGCCGATTGGTTGCAACTTCGTAGAAAATTATTTTGGAATAGAAGGAAAAAAATCTGCATTTCTAACCTCCCCTCCCCCTACAGCGCACCTTAAAAAAAACGATGTTTCTTCTGGTCATTGAACGCCACTTTTTACGTCACACGGTTGCTTTCCCAGTCCTCTGATGCAATAAAACATTGAATGTTATTGATGTTCGTGGACACCTCTGGGCGTCCACTCACTGCCACGGTCGCGATATGCTGACGTCTTAGCAAAGGCCTGAAAGGGTCGATTTCACACGGCTAAGGCGGAACAGTCAGGATTGTGTTAGCTGTCGCGCTAGCGATGCATTTTTTTATCCAGGGTAAAGGAGCGAACGATGGCAGCGGAAGAGTTGCACCCTCTGTTAGCCAATCGGAGGAGAGAGCTTTTCATGTCATGAATATTAATGTGTAGGATTTGTATTTCTGCCCCCCACCCCCCCACCCCCACACACACACTCCTCAGACATAATTATACTCTCTGAAACAAGAGCGCCAGAGCTTTTTCTCCACGGAAAACAGCTCACAAGGGAAATTCGTTCATACTAGATGCTACAGCAGATTTATGGAAGAAAACGAGTGAATGAGACCTTTAAAGGAACCACCAGCCTGGCGTACACCAGACCCTTTTTACACACTCACCTAATTTTCTGTTTCCTCATCAGGACACATGTTGGCTGCACCAAAGAGTTCAACAGACCCGACAAACTCAAAGCGCACATCTTGTCACATTCTGGTGAGCCAATGACTTTATTTGTTTTTTTCCCTTTTTTAATAAATATTGTTCAAGCTGCTCGGTTTTAAAGCAAATGTTTCCCCCGTCAGGTATCAAGCCCTACAAGTGTCTGTTTTGCCAGAAGGCGTTCAGCCGCAGGGCTCACATGCTGGAGCATCAGCAGTCCCACACAGACAACTACCGCTTCAGGTGCTCCACCTGCAGCAAGGGCTTCACCAGACAGAGCTATTACAGAGACCACAAATGTCCCGCGGCAGGAAACGAGACGGCGGCAAAGGGAGGAGCGGACGGAGACGAGGCCGCAGGAGCGGTGGAGATCGGTGGAGAGCGCGACAGGAGGAGAAAATCTCTAAGGTCGCAGAGTGGTGGGGGAGATGCAGAGACGGAGGAAGATGAACACCGAGAGGGGACACGACAGGGCGAGGGAGAAGACGGAGAAAGGACAGATGAAGGCTGTGGAGTTGCTGTCGGCACCACTGAGGGACAGACTGAAGGGGACGAGGACAGCGGGACGGATAAAGGTGGCGAGGTGCTGGAGCAGATCCGCAGCAGCGACAGAAACGGTTCACAGCAAACTTGCTTGTAGTTGTGAAAATGCTCCAACTTTACCTGGAAATGTCCTATTTTTTTAAGTCAAATGTTAATTAAAGGTGGAATATGGAACACCAAAGCGACATCTAGTGTGCGGAGGTTGTAGCTGCAACATTAGAGCAAGGTTTCCACTCGTCGGACATCAGGTTCGCTGCAGATACGCGACATTTCTTATCAGGGTCCATCTGTCGCAGGCTTCACCTGAACTCACTCTGGTCTTTTATGGTCGCTCCTCTTCTGAGGAGGACAACGACATCCTCGGGGCTCAGAAGCAGCAGCTCGACTCGCCGAGTCTACCGGTTTCAGCCAGCCTCACCGTACCGAGTGGAAACATAAAACACTGTACCTTCATTCTGCACGCCTCCAAACGCCGTGTGGAGGGTCTATTATCAAACGATGCAGCTTTTCATTTCCATATTCAACCTTTAATTAGAAGTGAAAAACATCAGGGAAATCAATTTTTTTAATTATAAAACTTAATTTTTCTACAGCCGTTACAATTATCCTCTTTCACTCATCTTTTTGCCAACATATGAAACCGGTCCTGCACTTTTGTGTAAAGCGTTTATGACTCCTTCGAAGAGAAACCGGAGCTTTCTGATTGGTGTAAATGAGTGTCCGTCACGTAGACGAGCACAGACTAGTCGATATGAAGATGCGTTCATGTTCCACGGAAGAACCTCAACTAACTAGCGTTTACAATCATTTCGCTTAGATCAAAATCAACATATCAATGATACATTGATCTGATCTGTCACATATTAAACATTTAAAGAGGCGGACGGTGCTTTCGACTTAATTCAAGAAATCTGACGACATTTGGTGCAACGGTAGCCGAGAGTAGATTAGAGAAGAGGTTAACTCCAACAACAGATGGCCTCAGATTAAGAGGTGGATGATGTGCATACTTTCCAGGAAAGCTTTTAATTTAAAATAAAGATTACATTTTCAGTAATTTTATGTTTTTAAAAAATAAAAGTTTATTCAAACACCTGTTTCCCTCGGTGATGCGTCTGTGGTTCACCGACTCGTTTACTTACCTTGGTATCAAAGGGCCACCTCGACGAGGCCACAAGAGGAGGAGCCACAGCCAAATACCTACAAGTAAGGCGAGTCCTAAGAAGTCGGTCAGCTCATTGGCAAGAACAAGATCTGAGCAATAAGCAGCAACCAAATATGCCAGTAATCCGATATCCTGCAGGGAAAAGCTGGCCAAAGGAAGGAATCAGACCATAGAAGTTCCTAAACATGCATGGAGGGTTCCATCCCAAATCCAGCACCCTGAGACCACACTAGCCGTAAGGAAGGAGGCTGAGGACTAGTGCGTGTGAGAGCCACATCCAGGATGAAACATCTAAGATCCATAAGTACATTAAGGATAAGGCACCGCCAGATGACGTGCTCAGTGAATGTCTCAGACGATGGCGAACAGAGGCGCTGGAAATGCCATCGTAGAGGACAAACCCCTACACGGGAAGTACCACCGACAGATAACCGAAGCGGCTGACATCAAGAAATCCTACCAGTGGCTAGAAGGAGCTGGTCTGGAGGACAGCACAGAGGCACCCATCATGGCTGCACAGGAACAGGCCCTGAACACCAGAGCAACAGAGGCCAAGATCTACCACACCAGACGAGACCCAAGGTGCAGGCCCCTGAGACAGTCCACCACATAACTGCAGGGTGGAAGATGCTGGCAGGTACAGCAAACATGGAACGCCACAACCAGGCGGCTGGCATCCTCTACAGCAGGGGTATCCAGTCCTGGTCCTGGAGAGCCGGTATCCAGCATGTTTTAGTTTCAACTCTGCTTCAGCACACCTGATACCTGGCTTCTGCAGAGCCTGATGTACTGCTGCACAGGGGATTCAACTACTGAATCAAGTGTGTTGGAAGAGGACAAACCACGAAACCTGCTGGTTACCGGCCCTCCAGGACCAGGATTGGGCACCCCTGCTCTACAGGAACACCTGTGCAAGAGTACGGACTGGAAGCCCCAAGGTCAAAGTGGGAAACACCCTCTAAGGTGGTTGAGACTAAGAGAGCCAAGCTCCTGTGGGACTTCCAGATCCTGACTGAAAATGGTGACGGTGAACCAGCCAGACATTGTGTTGGTGGACAAGCGGCAGAGGACAGCTGTTGTGGTTGATGTGGCGATGCAACATCAGGAAAAAGGAACACGAGAAACCAGAGAAGTACCAGGGCCTCGGAGAACTGGAAAGCCTGGAGAGTGAAGACATCGGTGGTGCCCGTGGTCATCGGGGCAGAAACCCACAGACTGGAGGAGTAACTAACGCAGATCCCAGGAAGCACATCAGACATCTCAGTCCAGAAAAGTGCAGCTCCAGGAACAGCTCCTGCAGAACCTTCCAGCTCCCAGGCCTCTGGTAGAGGACCTGAGCTGGGAGGGACGAGACCTCCCGCAGAGTGGGAGGTGGGAATTTCTACATAGTTCAGTGAAGACTCACAAAAACATGATTGATTTCTTTTATTAATGTGACAATTTTCTATATTACACATCTTTCATGTACATGAGGAGTTAGAGGGGAAAGAAAATAGAGCATTACCATAAACTTCTTATTAAAACCTCTTTTACAAAAGAAAATTTGTTATTGACACAATTTACAACTTTATTTCATATACAGGAGTGATGGGTGGTTTAGCTGGCTACGGGAGAATTCTGGGAAAGTTTAAAAAACACACACACACACGCACACACACACACACACACAGCAGAAATGAGCAATACTTAGTGATATTTACATATTTACTCAAGTAGAATTTTAAAACGTTAAAAACTAAAGAATTCAGAAAACTTTAGGCAACGTAACGAATCGGCCTTTCGTGGCGATACATTCATGAAGTTGTTTTGCTTTTGTTTGACCGTTTTATTTATTTTTTTTGCCAATTTTCTTAAGAAAACTTCATTTTAATCTTATTTTTGCACAGAAGAGGATTAGGGCACATTAAAAGAAAAAAAATAAAAAGAATTTTGACAAATCTCCAAGTTCTGACTTTAATCTCAGAATTCTGGCTTTTCTCTTAGAAGTTAAAAAGCCAGAATTCTGAGAAAATAAATCAGAATTATGAGATTAAGGTCAGAATTCAGATTTTTTTCTCATAATTCTGACTTTAACCTCAGAATTATGACAAAAGTTGGAATTCTGAGAAAAAAAAGTTCAGTAAAGGGCCTTTATGGAGCAAGATGATTTATTTAATCTCAGACTACCTGAAATTTAAAATAAAAACAACTCATGCTTGAGGGTGGGATTAAGGCTACCGACCGAGATCATCGAAGACGTACACCGCAGCCATCAGGTTAGACAGAGAGCAAGAAATGTGTGTAGTCAGATTTAATCCCGCCTGAACCCAAGTGCTCCGCGGTTATCTCACTCAGACTAGTTCAGTGTCATAATCTAACTTCATTTTGAGATTAATCATCTTTCATTCTGACGTTGATCAGATTATTAACACCAAACAAAAGAAACAAAGAAATAATTAGTGCTAAAATGGTTTGAGTAAACCTCATCACTGGGAAAAAGTTAAGAACGCACACGAGGAGTCAAACAATAATCTGGGATTGGTTTCTGTAACTAAATTATTAAATGTCCAAAAACCTGCCACTAACAGAGAAGCTCAGCTTGTTGAAAAGATAAACAATTGAAAAATCCTCCTTGAAGCCTTTTATCGAAGGCTGCTGATTTCTCGGAAACGATTCATTTTTTAAGATATGTTGTGGAGAATAAAAAAAGGCAAGAGCCGTCACTCCAAACTCAAACTTGTTATTGAAAAGTCACGATCGGTCTAATCTAGTATCCATAGTCACCGTTTTAGGAGTTAAAGGTGGATTTGGTTCGACAAGATTCGGGGATTTTTCATTATTTTCACAAATCAACAACTTACCATAAAACATTCCTCAGGATCTTATTTGAAACAAGAACATTGTGTACACAAAAAGAGAAGTTGTAAAACGTCATTAAAGCTGTTATTAACCTTTTAGATGCGTCCAGTAAGACTTCCACGTCACAGTGTGTAAACTCCGACCCTATAAAACTAAGGTCAGGTCCAAAAATGTCCCCACGTCTGCCGCCATCATTACAACAGTGGAGGCTACAACACTTTGTTTTTCACAATCATGAATCAAATAGACAGATCGAACGTCCGGAGCACGAAAACAGACATCTCTTCCAAGCACCAAGTGTGTCTTTGTTATTGAAGCGCTGATTTTTTTTTAAGCTCTACTCTTTCTGACCAAGTCCTCCAAACACACCCACATCACCCCGCTTCTCCTCCAGCTTCACCGGCTGCCAGTCAACTTCAGGGTTCATTTCAAGATCCTGGTTCTGGTCTATAGGGCCTTACATGGACAAGCACCATCTTACATTGGTGATCTTCTTAGTCCCTACACCCCCAGCAGGTCCCTGAGGTCCAGTGATCAAAGCCTACTGTTGTGCAGCACCAGGCTAAAGGTCAAAGGTGACAGATCATTTGCTGCTGTGGCCCCCAGACTCTGGACCTCTCTCCCCCTGAGCCTGTGATCAGTGGACTCAGTGGTCTCCTTTAAAAAGCAGCTGAAGACTCACTTGAAGCTGGTTTTGGTGTGACCTTCTTCACCCTCTCCTTGTTCTGCTCTCCCCACCTATTCCACCTTCCCCAGGACCCACTGATGTCCCTCTTTCCTGTTCACTCTCTCTCTTTCTTTAAATTTTTTACTCACAATTGTCTATTTTTTGCTCATTTTAAATATATTGTAACCATTTTTCTAAATTATTTTTTCATATTTTACATTTTTTGTTTTTGTGAAGCGCCTCGTGATTTTCATCTTGAGAGGCGCTATAGAAATGATCTTTTCTTCCTTCTTCTTAAATATTAGCTTTATTTGTAAAATAGATCAATTTTAATTATTAGTACAGAAATGGTGAAACAAAAATGTGCTTTTTTTGGGTGCAAATTAACCTTATTTTGCAAAAACAAATTCCACCTCCTCAAAGCTGCATTAAAACTGCGCCCCATTTCAGTTAGAACCAGTGTTAGTTGAGATCATGTGACGACTCACTTTATGGGGAGTAGCGAAGGTAAATGGAAATCTTGGAAGGAAGTGGAACTTTCAGGATCCCATGCAGAATTTTGTGCACATTCCCCGAGTCAGGAGCAGCTTCCATAATTTGGTTAAAAACTATAATAATTAAAAATAAATCCTCATACTCAGTAAGCAGAGTAAATGTTCGAATCACGAAGACAAGAGTCTTGTCCTTGTTCCCATGCAGGTACCCTAAAGGTGCATGAATGAGCACTAAATCATCAGCTCAGTGTGCAGAAGCTCCCTGATTTGAACACGTACGCAGGACTCTCATTCCTGCCCGAAGCCTTCAGTCTCCTCGATGGCGAACATCAGCTTCTCCTTCAGCTGCTCGTAGCTCCTGTAGGGTGGCAAGTCCAGTCTGTTGAAGCTGGGGGGGCAAAAATAGAAACATCAGCGCTATGTTGGACTTCGCTTTTCAATTCAATTCAATTCAAAAATACTTTATTAATCCCAGAGGGAAATTGATTGCTGTAGTAGCTCAGAATAATTATAATAATCAAGTCATCAAAGAGTTGTTGTATATTACAACGGCTGTTGGCAGGAAGGATCTCCAGTAGCGGTCAGTGTTGCAGCCAAACTGAAGAAGGCTCTGACTGAAGACACTCTTCCGTTGTCAGACAGTCTTGTGAAGAGAATGCTCAGGGTTGTCCATCATTTTCTTGATTCTCTGGAGAATCCTTCTTTGCATCATCTCCTCCAGCGGTTCCACAGTCGTCCCCAGAACAGAACCAGCCTTTTTTATTAGGCTGTTGAGCCTTTTCAGGTCCCAGCTTCTGATGCTGCTACCCCAACAGACGATGGCTGAAGAGATTACACTCTCAACAACAGACTTGTAGAAGATCTGCAGCATCTTGCTACAGACATTGAAGGACCTAAGCGTCCTCAAGAAGTGCAGTCTGCTGTGTCCCTTCTTGTAAACGGCTTTGCTGTTCTTTCTCCAGTCCAGTCTGTTGTCCAGGTGAACTCCAAGGTATTTGTATTCCTCAACCACCTCCACTTCTTCTCCCATGATGGAAACAGTGTTTGACTCCACCCTGTTTCTTCTGAAGTCTAAAATTATCTCCTTTGTTTTGTTCACGTTCAAGGTCAGATGATTGTTTCCACAACATGCCACAAAGTGCTCCACCAGCTCTCTGTACTCAGCTTCCTGTACATCTCTGATACACCCGACAACTGCAGAGTCATCTGAGTATTTCTGTAGATGACAGGTCTCTGATTTGTACTGGAAGTCTGAGGTGTACAGGGTGAATAGGAATGGTGAGAGTACAGTCCCCTGTGGTGCTCCAATATTACTGATCGCCTGGTTTGATGTGCAGTTCTTCAGCCTCACAAACTGTGGTCTGTTTGTCAGGTAGTCTTTAATCCAGGCGATAGTTGAGTTCCCCACCTGTGTCTTCTGGAGTTTCTGGCAAAGTACATCAGGCTGGATTGTGTTAAATGCACTGGAGAAATCAAAGAACATGACCCTCACAGTGCTGCCTGCTTTGTCCAGGTGACAGTGGGTTGGTTGAAGCAGCTGGATGATGGCATCTTCAACTCCATCTCCATGGCGATAAGCAAACTGCAGCGGGTCCTGATATGTCCTAGTTTGCTTATTCAGGTGGACCAACAGGAGTCTCTCCAGGACCTTCATGGTGTGGGATGTCAGGGCAACCGGTCTGTAGTCGTCATTGACTGATGGGCGAGTTTTCTTTGGAACTGGGACAAGGCAGGATTTCTTCCACAGGACTGGAACCTCTCCTGGGCCAGGCTGAGGTTGAAGAGGTGCTGCAGAATCCCACAGAGCGGCTCTGCACAGGCCTTCAGTACTCTGGGGCTGACACCATCCGGACCTGCAGCCTTGTTCCTGTTCAGTCTCTCCAGCTGCCTCTTCACCTGACTTCTAGAGACAGATAGGTGGGAGGGGGAGGTAAATGGGGCAGCAGCATCTCCTGACTTGGTTGAAGTCAGATTTATAGAACCAGAAGCGTCCATGACTGCGTTAGTGGACAAAAGAGCTGGCATGTGACAGGAAAATGTTGGATCAGAGGAGGATGGGATGTCTGATTGGCTGGGGCCAGGCAAAGAGGATGCTGGGTTTTATTCCTGAACTGAACCTATTGAAGAACTTGTTCAGTTCATTGGCTGTGCCCAGGCTGCCATCTGTGCAATCCTTCCTCTGCTTGAAGCCTGTGATCTTCTTCATCCCTGACCAGACATCTCTGATATTGTTCCTCTGTAGTTTGTTCTCAAGCTTCTTCCTGTATGCCTCCTTGGTGTCTCTGATCTTGATCTTCAGTTGCTTCTGTATACTCTTCAATAATTCCCTGTCTCCCTCCTTGAAGGCACTTTTTTCTCATTTACCAGATTCTTCAGTTTACTGGTGATCCAGGGTTTGTTATTATCGAAGAATCTCACTGTTCTGGTTGGTATAATATTGTCCACACAGAAGTTTATATAGTCAGTGACGCATCCAGTCATGGCATTGATGTCCTCTTCATATCCTTGGCAGAGTCATCCAATCTGTGGTCTCAAAACAACCCAACAGGGCTTCTTCAGCATCCTGTGACCACTTTCTCACAGTTCTTCTTGTCACAGGTTGCCTCTAAACAAGTGGTTTGTATTCTGAGCAGAGAAAAACAAGATTGTGATCTGATTGTCCCAGAGGAGGCCTTGTTTTGGACATGTATGCATTCTTTACATTTGCATAACACAAATCCAATGTCTTGTTTTCTCTGGTGGAGCAGCTGACAAACTGTTGGAAGTGTAGCAGAGCGCGAGGCATGATTAAAATCACCAGATATAGCCACAAATGCATTGGGGTGCTGAGTTTGTAGCTTAGCGACAACGGAACTGATGGCATCACATGCATTTTCAGCAATGGCTGAAGGTGGAATATAAATGGTTGACAGGACAACACTGGTGAACTCTCTTGGCAAATAATATGGGCGACAACTTACTGCCAAGAGTTCAACATCTGGGCTGCAGAGACGACATTTTACTGAAACATGACCTGGATGGCACCATCTGTTGTTGACAAGCACTGCCACTCCACCTCCTTTTCTTTTTCCCCTCCTCTTCAGAGCTCTGTCTGCTCGTAC
The DNA here is from genome assembly GCF_043380555.1 of Nothobranchius furzeri. Taxonomy (NCBI): domain Eukaryota; kingdom Metazoa; phylum Chordata; class Actinopteri; order Cyprinodontiformes; family Nothobranchiidae; genus Nothobranchius; species Nothobranchius furzeri. The sequence continues at coordinate 51,381,475 of NC_091755.1, read as the reverse complement.
AGTCAGGAATCCTGGCAGAGAGACGCTGGAATCTGGGATATGGTCCTGTAGCCACGTCTCGGTGAAACACATAACACTGCACTGCAGAAACTCTGGCTGAGTCCTTCAAAGGGCTTGGAGTTCCTCCATCTTGTTGGCCAGTGATCTCACATTGCCCATTGTGATCGAAGGAAGAGATGGTTTGAATTTCCTCTTTCTCTGTCTCTGTTTTGCTCCCGCTCTACACCCACGCTTCTTGCGTTTGAGCTCATTTGGGATTTGTGGCTTCAGTTGAGGTATTATTTCAGCCTTTCCAATGTTAATCAGCTGCTCCAAATTGTAAACCAGCTTGTTGCCATGGTTACGCATCGTAACAAATGCTCAAAAAGTGAAAAAAATAGCACTAAAAAGTCCTCTAAGCTTCACAGCACCACAAACAGAAAAGTAAAATGTCCAAAAAATACAGTTTTTCTTGAGAAACTAGAAGAAAAAATGTCCAAGAAAAGGCTAAACTTACATATAGTCAACAGAGCTACTCCAACATGCAGCCACCCAGAGCAGCACAGTTCCGGAATATTTACATATTTATTATATTTTACCAAACATTGTTGACAAAGCACTGACTATGGACATGTGGAAAGTACTATATTTTTACTGCTTTTTCCCTCTAGTAACCTCAGATATGTTCAAACATTAGACTGAAAGGAAACATGTTTAAATTAAGTCATGTGGTCTTTACAGAATATTTTTATCAAATACCTCTCACATAAATCAGTTTTAGTCTAAGTTTTTTCAGTACCTTCCAGAATGAGCTGTTTCAAGGCTCTGCCACTATAATAAAACAAGCTGTTGCTGGCCACGCCCACCCACCCCCTAATTGGCTGTTATTAGCAGAGAAACTGATATCTAGGAGGGGTTTTTGTGTGTGTGTGTGTGTGTGTGTGGGTGGGTGGGTGGGGGGGTTTCTACGCTAATCTTCCTTATTATGATGTCACAAACAGGGACTTTTTAAAAGACTTGTTTTGGGCACATAAATCCTAAACCAAACGTTGACAGAAAATGGATGGATAGATTTTACTCACATCTGGAGTGTTTAGAGGCAGTAAAGACCCATACGGCAGCACAAATGGATTCAAAGCGAGTTTAGCATAATGTGTCCCCCTTTAAACAGGTTTAAGCCCACTGTAATTTGTCTGATTTACTGATGTTTAGCTAAACTCACCATGTGTGACTTCTGGGAAGCCAGTTTTCCTTCCCAACCTTCTCAATACAGAACTTCTGAGGACCGTTGCTTCCTGTAAAGGGGAAAGAGATTATCATCAATCTCAAAAGAAACAACAAAGCTGTTTCGGTCCTTTTTTAGATTTACTGCATTTCTTACCCATAAGATCAGCAAAGCCCCCTACAGGCAGGCGACAGGTTCCAGTAACAAACTGCAGCAGCCTCATCCGTTTTTCGTTGTCCATTTCCTTCATCAACTAAAAAATGCACGGAGCAATGTTTACCACTTTCATGGGTCACTAGAACAGTTATTCAGCTTTTTGACTGATTATGGAGAAAAAACAGACTCAAAAGATCAGTCTGTGTGTAAATCTTGATTTATAACGCGCGTTTACCTTTCGTGTCCTACTTTGACTCCTACGCACGCACATCATTAAATGAGCACGCAGGAATCGCCTGATACCCACAGGCAACACTACATTCACGCACAGATCAGATTACAAGTACACACATTGTTTGTATGTAAATGGGGTGTTTAAATAGTCCCTTTAAACTTGTGCTAAAGGGACAGAAGACCAGAATATCTCAGCAGCCCAGAGTTACACCAACTCATTTCAAATTTTCAGGGTCTCTAGTATAAATGGAAGCCTTGTGAGGTTTGTATGGCAAACTTTAAAAAACGGCAATCTCTGGAAAAATTAAACAGTCAGCATCAGGGCTGAATGATTTTTGGAAAGGACTGAAATGCGATTTTTCTGGCAGAAATTGCGATTTCTATTCAATGTACAGTTTTCTTAAAACAAAGCTTCAGTTGAATAATCACAACGTACAGTGACATTTGTAAACAAGACAGAAATGACATTGTACCATCAAAACAATAAAAACTATTACTCTAATGCAGGAATGCAAACAAACATGCTCAATTTTCCCTGCGTCGTTTTACCACGGCTAGCCACCTCAATGGTTTATCTCGCTAAAGCTGGGCGGACACTGTGCGACTTTTTAACTTGTAGCATTCAGCTTCATCTCAAAGTGTACAACATCCCTGCAGAGTAAATCTCATGAGTCATGTATGACCCAGTTCTCGGGTGCGACTTGACTGCTCACACCGTAAGTCCGGTAGCAACACGCAACACTTGCCCTGATCTTCAAGATTCTCACAAGAGGGGAAAATCGGCTCAAAACGTAACACAGTGTCCGCACCGGCTTCACTTATTCACAGCCATTAAAGACAAAAGTCAGCATTTTAAATCCAACCGTTCACTGCAAATGAATGATTTGCATTTTTTTTACAGTCGGAACGAGCCCCCGCACCGTGAGAACAAACATCCCAGCTCTAAAGCCAATCTTCAGCCGTGTGCGTCACACGTCACGTGATCAGGAAGCAGAAAATCCATGTGTTAGGAGATCGTTTTGGGGCGCTGACAACGGATTATGAAAGAACAGATAAGGCTTGAAACGCGCTGATTCTCCCTGATGTAAGAGGTGAGTCTACTCTTTGGTTTGGTAGTTTTGGCGTTGACATCATCCTAGTGCGCAACGTTCAGTGATCTTAAAAAAACTGTAAAAGCGATGGCAGCTGTTGGGTTAGTTATAAATCCCTTAACCCTTAAACCTGAAATGAACACACACAAAGAGGAGGGAGGTCGTTTTACGCCGTGTGGCCAGAGCAGCGGAGGGAAGACCTGGCAAAAACCCCTCCGGGTCTCCGCCATACTTCTCTGCCCCTCCTTGTCCATCAGTAAGTTTTATTGAAAAGACAGGACGAAGAAGGCGGGGCCTTCTCGAGTTATAGAGTTACAGGCTCGTCTCCTAGGATACCAAGCAAACACAACCGTGCACACATCACACTCCAAAACTGCTCCGTCAGGTGGAAAGCTGTTTAATGTAGGGAGTGAAAACAATGTCACATTTTCCTCCTACAAACCCAGGTGCTTTCATTCTATTTCTCATGGGAGTATATTTGATAACACCGAACAGCATGACCTGAGGAAGGTCGTCGTCCTCCCTGTTGAGATGGGAGGACTGGCACAGGATAACACTTGCATTTAATGAAGCACCAGGTGTTTTAAAGGTGGTTATGTTTTTTAAGCAGTAATGTCAACGAAAACCACTTTTCCTCTGTCAGCAGCGAAGGAATTTTCAGATCAGGAAACGGCTGGCGGTGAATGAGTTAAGACCACCACTAACACCGTACTCTGACACATTTCTGAATTGGTACTTTGAATAACCGTACCTCCAACAGTTTGTGTCATCAGAAAAAGTCAGCTTATTAAAGAAGTGAAGTTTTGTGCCATTGTGTCAACCCCTGCTTTTAAAAACCGTTAAACCTGGGGAAAACCCTGGATGTAGAAAATAGTTGACTCAACAGATCCTGGGTCAGTCCGGTGCCCTTAAAAAAACTTTTGCAACTTTGGCGAACAAATGATTGCGTTGTCTGAAATCGCAATTTCCATCAGAAATCGATAATCGTTCAGCCCAATTCAGCATCAAGAATTTGCTTGAATTTGTATCACACACAAGTGGTGTGTGAATTATTTCCAAGAAGAAAAGGAGTTTAAAAATAAACAAGTCAAAAGTGTGTTTTACCTGCCAGAACCAGACGATTTGTTTACTGGTCCGCGTATAGTGTCTATAGATAGCGTGTCTTTGCCAGTCTCCAAGGTCGATTTCCTGCATCCCACAGAGCATCACCTGGAAAAAAAACACAAGATCTTTGTGATTTCTACAACCAACAAAAGTACTGAGCTATCCTTCCTATTGGTCAAGCCCCGCCTCTCAGAAAGCTACTGATCAAGACCAAATAGATCCTTTACTAAGAGCTTCTGCTTTAACCTTACCTCTAGCTCTTTTGCATCAAAGTACTGCAGGTACTGCTGAGGGAGGACCTCGTTGAAACCTTCAAAGAAAGCCTGTGTTTGCTCCTCCACTCCTCTGGACAGACGCCACTCTGCCACTAGCCTGGAAGAGGAAGACACCAACAAACACACTTAATCTCATGAAGGTCAACACAACTGAAGTTTCATTTCGATAAATACCCAACACATCTTAAAATGCATCTGCAGGAAAAGTTTTTGTTACACTGCATGAAGAGTCAACCCACTTGATGTACTCCTCCTTGTTCTCCTCGGTGACCTGGATGTCTCCTCCTCCTGGCTTCAGCTCATGGGTGGTGATTTCCCCGAGGATCTCCTTGTCAACAGAGAAGAACATCTCCAAGCCACACTCCTCGATGTTGTTGTCCCTAGATGGTAAAAGGTCAGAGGTCAAAGCTTCTTTGTAATATTTTGCAGGACTTCATTGTATTAACAAATCAAACGAAACAGATAAGACTTTGGGTTTATACAACCTGTTAACTCATTCACTGCCATTGACGACTAAAGTCGTCATTTGCATGTTTTTACTGTGTATGCGTCGGACGAGCCCCCGCACCGTGAGAACAAACATCTCAGCTCTAAAGCCGACCTTCATCCGCAAACGTCACACGTCACATGATCAGGAAGCAGAACATCCATGTGTTAGGAGATCGTTTTGGGCTGCTGCTGTAAAAAAAGTGAGGCACGAACCGGAAAAGCTTCTGCCGATCACAATTCGACAACGGATTATGAAAGAACGGATAACGCTCGAAACGCGCAGATTCTTCCTTATGTAAGAGGTGAGTCTCCTCTTTGTTTTGGTTGTTTTGGCGTTGACGTCATCCTAGCGCGCAACGTTCTGTGACTCTTGAAAAAAACTGTGAGAAACGCTGGCAACGAAGGGCTTTACCGATCAGGAAACGGCTGGCAGCGAATGAGTTAATGAAAGCTACCCTGTTGCTTGCAACTTCCAAAACTTGTTTTGGTTTGTAAATAAATTTAAGCCGGGCGTACACTGCCGATTTTCCACTCGTGCGAGAATCCACGAGATCGGGGCGAGTTTAGCGCTGAGCGTCGTGTAGTGTACAGGGGGTTACGAGAGGCGATTAACACCACGTGACCAGCTACCGATCAGCAATCGTGAGCTCACACAGATTTCTGGCGTGTTTGATATTTTGCTCCTCCCTCGTGAGGGTATCGCACTGTTGAAGCGGCGCTGCGAGCAGCTGCGACCCAAAAAGTACCAGAACCGCTCACGGCGCATGCGCAATCCTGCATCAACACCGCTCGCCCGCTATTTCCCTAATAACACACGTTGTTCATTTTTATTTCTACACATTTTTTTTACTCACAAAGATTGTCAACAAAGCGTGTTTGTCGTGTTCATGTCAAATTAAACTGATCACAAAACACATATTTACTTTCTTTATTTCGTTTTCCTCATCCGACCCCCATAAATCCCTGTGTGTCCTCCTGCAGCACCCCCGAAGGACAACAGGCAAGACAAGAAAATCTAACGTGTTGTGTAAAAACTGCTATTTTTAGCATATTTTTAGGGCTGACGTGTTGCTACCAGACGTACAGTGTGAGCAGTCAGGTCGCATCCGAGAACTGGGTCGTACAGTGTGAGCACATGACTCGTGAGATCTGCCCTGCGAGGAAGTCGTACAGTTTGAGCTGAAGCTGAGTGCTACGAGTGAAAAAGTCGCACAGTGTCCGCCCGGCTTTAGTCAGTTTGGGTAAACACAACAGAAGTACACATCTATTCCAATCAAGTTAAATGTACTCACTTAATCCACATGAGAGAATTGTAGAATTCAGGATCTATTGACTCTAGATCGTTGAGAGTCAGCGGCTTGTTGAGCATTCTCTTGTAAAACGGCTGTGAGAAACCCGTATCGATGAACTTGCCGTGGAAAAGTGCCTGATGGGGGAAGACAGTGCTCAGAAATGCGTGCGACTATGTTCTCTCAGCACAAGCTTTAATCTATTCTTAATAGTTTACTCACCATGGCAATGAAGCGTCCTATGAACTTGAAATATTTGAGGTGGTCAGGGTTGATGTAGGAAGCAGGGTTGATCTGGAGGCAGTAGTTATCTTTGCCGGCATATTCAAACAGGCAGTACATCGGGTTCAACACCTCATGGGACAACAGGAAGAACCACTCTCTGGAAGACAGAATAAACAGAAATTCCTGAGAATATTGAAAGGGTCAGATGTTCCGAGTCTTCCTTATTAATATTTATAATATTAGCATCTGACTGGCTAGCAGCACTGCAACCCTGCTTTTGTTTGCTCTTCTTTCTTGGGTAAAAAAGTGCATTTCTGTTGTTCAGGTGAAAGTTCTTTCTACACAAAGCTTTTTAAAAAGGTTGGACGTTGCCTTTTTGCCTTTGGATTTGTTGTGTTTAGAGTCTTCTAGTTTCTCCATCTTGGAATTAAAACTTAGCTCATTATCAGTAACTAGAACTGCAGATGAGTCACTCTTTCTTGGTGTATTTAGTCCAGCTTCATGAATGGTGACGCTCAGTTTTCTGGTAGAATTTAGTGAAAGTTTGCGGTCCTATTTACGACGCGACGACATTGTTGGTTAGAATTTGAACGTAAATATTCTGAAAAGTTCTAAATCACACACGAGCGCCGCTCACGTTCGGTCTGAGGACCGCGGTTGGCCCCCTGGGCGACACTTTGGGCACCGCTGTTTGAAATAATCATGTTAGGATAAAGTTGATTTTTTTTAACTTACCTGGCCACACCTCCATAATCGAGGCCTTCCTCTCCAGGAAAGATGATCCACAACCTCCTCCGTAGATCCTGAGCATTGATGCTCATGATCTAAAAACAAAATAGATCACCGTTAGAAAAAAGCAGCAAAATAGTAGAGAAACAGGTTTGAAACCACTCCATTAAACCCCATCCAGTTTTGCTGCACTCGTTCCATTTTATCTTACACCAACGTGCAAGTTTAAATGAAATGTTTAAAATTCTGGTGAATTTTTACCTGCTGGAAAGAGTCCTCGAAGAGGGTTTTTCTAGTGACAGTGATCTTGACATGTTGAGGCAATGCCAGTTGCTATAAAACATTACAAAAAGTAAATTAAAGCAGAACTTTTCACAAGAACTAAGAGTAAACCAAATAAACATAAAAACAAGAGTACTGGAGTGGGAAAAACACAAAGTAGAAAAACAATAAATATTCATAGAAGCTGCTTTTAGTTAAACGCTGAAATGGAGGTTCAGCGGATTTATTTAGACTACAAAATCAAGACTAGTTGGACCTAATCCCTAATCTTATAATGCGTCTGTGTTATTTATTACTGGCAATCGTTGACCAGATGACCTCAGCCTGTATGAAGAGGGGCAACGTTGCATAAGGTCAGAGACAGAAGCCTGAGCTCAAACTGATGGACAATGCTCCTCCATTCAAATGGGAAGAACGATGCACCAGAGGGCTGTTCGGACCTCAGCAGGCCTGTGATCATTTGACACATGTCCTTCCCTCTTTGTCCACTTACTGTCCATTCACTGAAACATAAAACCTGTAGTACAAGAAAAGATGTGGGACCTTGTTTTGTGTAGATTAGCATGGTTCCTCTATTTTCTTTTCGCAAAATTTGGCTTCACTGCCAATTCTTCCAACTTTATAAATGTTGGTTGTTTGGCTACATTTACTAATATAATTTCCGACCGAGTTGCATCCAATCAGCAAGAATTAACAGAGACACGCGCGTACTGTGAAGTTCTAATAAAATTACACGGCGTCTCCGTTGGTGGACACAGACCCGTTGATTAAAATATCTGTTGACGCAAAGCTGAATCACGTAGTTGCTTTATTGTGACATTAAAGGTGTGGTTGACTGAAAGAAAAAAAACATTTTCTAATTATAATATAATTATAATCAGTCACTCTGAGGTTTTCATGCAGGCTGAACATGAAAACAGTCTCGTACACCCATCTCCTGCATTAGCTTCAGATAGAAAATAGACAGTGAAATGCTAGGATTTGAAAATCCTCACAAATCTATGTCACACTGTGAATTTGCATTCATGGTCTCGCCCAACGTAGCTCGCACCCACCCACAGAATGGCTTTTTCCAAAACATTTATTACAGCGAAGAGAGAGAGTGGAGTGTCTTGGTGATGGTGACATTGCAACATGGCTGGACGTGTTCTGTTAGCCAATCAAAAGCAAGGTGTGTGCATATCATTAATAATGAGTAATCCTGCTGTTTTCAGCCCACCTCTGCACCAGCAAACTTCTGCATCTCAGAACAGGAGCGTCACAGCTTTTTTTTAAAGACTCATAAGGCTTTTATGTACACGAGTAAACCACACCTTTAAACTCCGATTGTTTTCTAGTGACATCAGCCTAAAGGAGAAACTGTAAATATTTGTTCTTCTTCCTGCTTGAAGAGGTCTGAAGCTCACCTGGCACCAGAATCGGAAGTACTGAACTTTGGCTTTGAAGTCTCGAACGTAAGTGATCTGCGGTCCATTTTCACTGACAGAAAAAAAGAGGAAAAATAAAGTCAAAATCTATGATAACATTAAATATTATAGTGCAATCGTAGCATCCCCACCAAAAATGTTATTTTAAATCAATATTTTTTACACTTAAGTTATTTTTGTTTGCTTTGTTGATAACTTCCAGTATTTTTAGGGAAATTAATAATGCCTCAAATGTTTTCAGAGGTGTGATAATGTCCTGGGTCAGGATGTTAGAGCTCATCAGCTTAAACAACCATGTTCCTTTGCCAAACCTGCTTTTCCACCACCTCACACACAAAAGTAATTCAATTCAAAGACACTTTATTAAATTAGAGTTTCAGTACACACAATTCTGAGATCAGACATACATAGGCATAGACACATGACAAGAATTGGTGACTGTGGTCATTCGCAACCTGAGTCGCGCTACCTTAATAGAGGTCAGAGGGTTACATGAGGATTGGTTCAGGTGGAGGAAAAAAAGGCACTTCAAAGTTACCCTCCACAGGGAGGGCAGCTTTGCTACGCAAAAAATACCTCAGACAGAAATGCAACAGACTTCTGACAACACAACACAAGTGTCCACTAGGTGGGGAGATAGGGTTGGGGTCTCTCCTCACATCAGTGCATGCAGCCACGATAAGCAGCGCTCGTCACCTCCGTTTGGACAGGGGAGGGAGGTATTTGGGTTTAGAGAGCACACTGACTCCTGGAACGATTCAACGGCCTTCACCGGTCGCAGTCCCGCCCAGGCTGGGATTGGGAGACAGAGTTGTCATGGCAACGGCAGCATTCCACATTTCTTCTGAGGGGGATTTATCGCTTCAGCCTCACAGGCTCAAGGGCACCAGATTCAGATAAGAATTTGTTTTGGGGCCAGAGATAATTTCCTCTCTGTCTTAAAGTTCCGTTGTTCCTCAACCCCTCTAAATCCAATAATGGCGTAATTAATCTATCCCAATCCGTGCTGATCCGTCAACTTTCTCCTTGATCGGATCCAACTTCTGTGCCAGAGTCTGAATCTCAGCCAAAGTTCCAAGCTTACGACTCATCTCGACAATTATATGAGTCTGTGTGTTCACAGCGCGGTGTAATCAATCCCTGAGCTCCGGGAATGAGCCAATATTCCTCGACAGCTCATTAATTTTCCGGTAAGTCAGGTAACCTCCCAGGCCAAACAGCACGAAATCTGACACCAACACCACGAATATCCAGACGTCTTCAGAATCCTCTACAGACAGTTGAGTGAGGCTGATCAGGTTCCACTGTTTCCAGGAGTCCATGATCTGCCCAGCTGGCTCTGTCCCAGAGGGACAACCAGGAGCCCCTTCTCCTGTTCTCATCGTTGAAAACATTTTGTCAATCGCGTTGAGAGACCAACTGACCAGGTCCATTTTAATAATTTCCAGTTTCCAGAAAAAATGCAGAAACGCCGTACACCCAAAGACAGACAAAGAGCATTGGGATAAGATAGGGAGGAGAGGAGGAAAAAAGAACTCTGAACTCTCCCAAGAGCCGGAAGAAGAAGAAATCACGCCCACGCCAGGCGCACACGAGAGACGGGAGGCAAAATGATAAAAACACAAAAGAATGCTGTGGAAAACCCACAAATCATTTCAGAATAATGCACATGTTCCCCGTAAAAAAAAAATAAATAAAAAAAAAAATAAAAGAGTAGAGGAATTTCTCAAAAATACTGATTGGAAAATGATATGAAATTTTTTAAATTCATTTCCAAAAATAATTATTTATTTTCTTCTTTAAAAAAAAAGCTGTTGGTTAACTATTTAATTTTAACATAATAAGATTTCTTATATATCAAGTAATAAAATATTTAATTTATGCATTTCCAGTTACATTAAATCCGTTTGTTCTATGTTAATCCAGAGTGATCTCCTGAATTCTCAGAATGCCTTGTTTATAAAATCACAACAAGGCTTAGGACGTTTCCAGTACTTCTGCATTAATCCCAGTTGGTGTAAAATGTGTTATTTAAACTTGGGTATTGTTTTTTAGTCGGCCTCATTAAACCGGTCTTAGACGAGACGGAATATTTTTGGGGAAAGTAGAAAAGGCGACAGACGCACAGTGAAGATTTTCCGGTCCGAGGGTCGATATAGGTGGTGGTTCTCCGGTTGTGGTCCACAAAATAAGGAATCCCATCCACAGTGAACCTCATCTCCCAGCCTTCAGGAAGAGGCTTTTCATTCAACAATCTGAAAAGTGAAAAAAAAGAAACCCTTTAAGACAAATACATGCAGACGGTAGAGAAAAAAAGCATTTACCGTAAACAAGAAAAGCTTATTTGACGATAAAACGAATGAAAACAAACAAACCCTTGAGTTCGAGGATCCTCCCATTGTGTTGAACGAGTTGGGTGATGCACAAAATAAACTCTGCCGTTCGCATCTGTTCTCTTTTCTGGAAAGGCAATAAATCCAGACAGATTTATCCGTTTAACTTACAGGATAAAATCTGCTCAAATAAAGAAATAATCATAATAATCATAATAATAATTATGAAATAATTGATGTATAAACTGCCATTTAGTGGAAAAACCTAATGTATTCCCAGATGAATTCAGTACAAATAGAACTAAATAAAACAAGCTGAAAGAAATGGGTAATGGGGGAAATTACAAATTTATTTACAAAAAATAAATAAACAAGAACAAGAAATTATTAAAATCTATATTTAAATAGAAAAGAAAGAATGCTGATATCACTAAACTCACTGATCAAATTCAAACAACATACTTAACAATGCCTTATTAATTTAATTAATTTTATATGTATAATTCTACTTTTTTTATTGTTTTTGTACGTAACACTGCACTCTATTGGGATGTTTATAACAGTAAATCATTATAAAGGCCAAAGATGTCTCCTGAATTACACGCTGAAAACAACTATCAATAGTGACTAAATAACTAAAACCGTTTATGATCTTACCCCAGCCATGTGGCAGAGGTCCCATCGGGTCATACTCCTTGTTCTGACTGGCCGTAGCTTGGTCTTGAACCTACATTGGTGATAATGCAACAGAAAATAACTTGAGGAACAGTTTCAGCGGGGTGATTTTTTTCAATACGTTCATTTACAGCCGAGAATATTGATCCAGTTCTCCACTAATGTAGAGAAAGGACAATTCTGCTTTGATTCACCAGCAGGAAACACAAATGCCCAACCCATTCCTTTCAGTACCACATAGGAAGCAGGAAGTCTTACCCCGTATATGAACCTCTGGTTGAACTGCTGCATGGCGCCCTGCAGCTGGCTACGCTGGTGCTGCCACTGCTCGTAATTACGCACCGTCTCCATCGTGGGGCGCTGCCACGTGGTGGTTCGAGTTATGTGATCCACAAAGTAGACCCGCCCCATCTGGTCGACCCGTCGCTCCCATCTGTAGACAAAGAAAATGGTGAACGTGAGTCTTGCCATTACTGATATGCTTTAAAGTAAGAAGTGCAAATAGTGTCGTTAATTGTGCGATATTCATAAGTAACGGGAAGTTTTTACCCGTGGGGAAGTGCTTCAGGGCGTTCCCACGTTGTTCTCTTCTCCACATGGTCAACATAATAGAGTCGGCCATTCTGATCCACTCTCTGCTCCCATCTACAACAGGAAAGGGACATCTGGAGCATGTTCTCAAACATTTGAGTTGTATTTACACGTTAAAGGTGGCGTAGGAGATGTTGGAGCAAGCTACATTTGAAAATTACATAATTCTAAAGGCATAAGCCCATTTTGACCTGTTGCTAACTAGCCTGGCAAACCATCCTATGTATGTGAATACATAGTCTGCCTACAACCCACTGAAAGCTCAACGGCTCTGCTCTTGACTCAAATAAACACCCAAGTCTAAATAGTCTTGAACTGAAGCCAAGGATGTTTCAAACGAGCCGTCTCCATCTTAGTTTTGCTCAGTCACAGTAACACCCTGCCCACCACGCTGTGATTGGACTGTACGGATGTCAGTCAATGCGGCAGTCCGCCATGCAAATGCATCCTTTTTCTAAATAAAGGACTTAAGAACCTCTATCTGCTCTTGACCCTACAAACCGCCCAAGTCTAAATAGTCCAAAGTCGATGCCAAAGCCATTTCAACCAAGCTGTCACCAGTTTCATTCAGTCGCATTAACATCCTGCCCAACAAACAGATAGAGCGCTGTGATTGGCCAATCACCAGACTGACCAGGGCTGCTGAGGCTCCAATGGAGCATCACTAGACCAACATGCAGAGATTTCTAGGCTAGTTGGTCACAACTTTCCTGCCATGACTTCTAATGTAATGCACCTACATAACAATATAACAGTTTAGTACGCTAGCAAACATAGTAGGGACATAAAAAAATATCGATATGGCAATACATCGTAATATTTTTTCCTGCGATATATCAATATTCAAAAGCCGTGTATCTAACTTTTGGAAGAATTTACATGCAAACATTTGTGTTTTTTCTTTTCTTTTGGTGCAATTCAAATGCCAGCCGCTAGATGGCAGCAGTGTGCAATGGATTTGGTTTCCACCATTAAAAAGTAAATCCCTCTGTTATGGTTCAGACGCCTCATATTAAACATGTTAATTATCAGTTTGGACTGGTTATTGAATATTCCTACAATTAATTCAGTCTAAAAAAATGGCTAATAACGTCTGACTGAATGCATCACAATATATCGTGATACATCGTATCGTCTCTCCTGTATCGTGATGCAGATCGTATCGCCAAAATCTCACCAACACACATCCCTAAAACGTAGTGTGGCATTTTTATTATGAAAATCAAGGCAGTTCTTAGCTTTTTTGGTTTATTCTCAACTTCAAAATCACATTAGCTCAACACCACCAACAGTCTGGGTGACCCGGATCAGGATTTGAAGTTTCAGAGGTAGGTGATTAAAATTATTACAAATTTGACAGAACATTTAATTAACTGGTTGCCATCGGTATGTGAAAAGCATAATCCCGATGTGTTTTTCTTTGGCATGAATAAAAAGCCTTGAGTTTAATAAGTTGGCTTCCTACATACTTGTGCTTCCCAGGATGACTCGTTCACTTCTCTCTTCCAGTAGTTTTTTTCTGTTGAAACTTGTTTTTTTTTCCCCCTCTTTAATTTCATTTAAATGACTCTTTCTAAAAAATAAATAAATAAAAATTTAAACAATGAGAACAAACCCAGGGGGCAGCGGTCCGCTGCTGACGGACGGTACTCTGGGAGGGGGCACAGCGGGGGTGGCGATGCCGGCTGGCTGCCTGGTCGCAGCAGCTCCAGAGCTTAAAGCCAGCGAGTTTCTCTCTGACGACGTAGACGGGCTCGAGGTGGAGGCTGATGAGGGTCCTGGGGCCGACGAGCCGACTGGTGGATCAGAACCTGTCGGGGCGTCACCACCATCTGCTGGAGCGGAGCCATTGCTGGAGGGGGCTGAGGTAATATTCAGACCTAATATTAACAGTAATTCCACCTTAAGTTATTATACTTATTAAATAACAGACTGAAAAAAACATTTTATTTCTTTTTATGTCTGTCAGGGTGACTCTGATGACTCATCTGAGTCACCAGATGAACTCACCCCGAGGTAAACGGTTATAAATATATTATCTTTGTGTTTCTCCCACTTTAATCAGACAATAAATGCATGACCACAACTAAATTTTACAAACAAACACAATAGATCTGCTTCAGGAAATGCCTGACCGGGTGAGGAGGTTGGTCTGCGAGGGGTTGGAGGAGGAGGCCTGGAAGGTCTCGGTGGTCGAATAGGCCTACCCACCGCTGAAGACACAGAGGGAGACCCTCTGCCATTTGCTGCCCTCAGGGCGCTGGGAGAAGGCCTGTGCTCCACACCGTTCACAGCTGGAGAACTGTCCCGACTGGGTCTGTCAGGGAGGACGGAGAAACGAGGAAATGAGAAAATCTAAGAAAAGGAACTCTGCTTGAGATTGATTTTACCTTATGGGAGGATCCGCGTCAGGCTGCGATTCTTCATTTGATGTACCTAAAAAGCCAGAAAATGAAGTTTAACAAATGAGAATATCTGCAAAATCACAAGGCTAACAACCATGCTGAAATGCAGTGGAGTAGCTGAATCACCACAGTCACGTGGCTCTACCGCGACTCACTGTTTCGGTCGGCTTCAGCAGAGGCGAACATCTCAGGGTCCACGGTCATGCCGTCCAGGCAGACAGACAAGTCTCCCACCACGTCTGTCTGGTCTCTGTCGGTGTACAGCTGCAAGGTCTGCACCACCTCGGAGACTACAGTGATCAAGAATGAAGATTATGGTTACAAAGATGCCCAGAGGACACTGAATTATAACTTGTTATTAAAATAAACACACAAAAAACACAACACTGGTTGCTAGGCAGGTCTTGCTCAGGCAGAATGTTCCTGAAGGAAAAAACCAAGAGATCATTTGTAATGAACACAAAGAAGTTCACTTCACTGCTTAATCCAAACTACGGCGCACCAATCAGCCATCCCTTCAATACATCTTCGTTTTAAAACGGTTCCAGAATCCAAAACTGCATGTATCTTGTTGTTGTTGATTATTGTTTTATTTATGTATAAAGGAAGATGAGAAGCATGAATGTCCAGCAAACAGATCTGCTGGAATACAGGAAAGGAGTCTGAGGCCAAAGCGAGGGTTTTGAAAACAACCCTTCCTCTTTGAGGAAGATGAACTGGGTCATGAGCGGACAATATGAAAACGTGTTCACGGCAGCGCTTAGTGACGCACGCTTCGGGAGGAGCGCTCATGATGTGTTCTGCTGGAGCGAGACGTCGAGCAGTGCGCCACCTTTCTGGAGTTCTCACGGTGCGACATGAACAATCCTGTGCGACTGCCAAAAGTCGCAGTGTGTTCCCGACATAAGGCAGCGTCATAGAGCCATAGGAGTAAACCGACCAATCAGCATGCAGCTCGATTAATAAATGGCTTGTAGTTGTAGAGTGTTTTCTAGGGTTTTATAATCCTCTAAAGTGCTTCACAACACGTTTTGTTTTGCGTCTGGCAGTGTATTTGACCATTTTATCAGGGCTCCTCGGCCATTGTGAGCCCCAACAGTTTCATATTATATTTTATACAGGCTCAAAGAACAGTTTCCTATTGTAAAAATAATGGTTGTAGTACCCCTTTAAAACTAGCTAAGTAAGAAACAAACGTTTGGAAGAAACAAAAGAAAAGCAGCAGAAGTCTGTTTAGTACCATTTAGAAGTGAATTAAAATGTATTGGTATAAAAATCTGACACAATAAACAAAAGTTGTTTTACTGCTCACTGTGTCACCACTTCAAACACACTCCAGAAACACCCCCCCCCCCCCCACACACACACACACACACACAGGTGAAACAACAAACAGGCAAACAACAGAAGCAGCATCGTGCAGTAAACTCTAGTCAACAAACAAAAAGCATCCAGAGGGCGTTTCTCAAATTCCAAGAGCGATGTGCAGTACAGGTTTAAATGCCAGTCACGCTCTGAGCTTCTCACAAATCTGCACATTTTATGACGATATTTGAGCTCGTAGAGCTTTGAATGCAGAAAAGGTCTCGGAAACCAAACTCTGCAACAGCACAAGGCGAGTTTTCTTGGTTTTCTTTTGCTTGTTGCTCAGCTCAACAACAACTGGTAGCCAAAGACATACTTTGAATATTAAGATGAACACAAGGCGCTAACTGCTTTAAAGCACTCACTTTTCATGTCGTTGGACTTCAGTGTGTCACTGATGTCCAGCGTGGACATGCCCAACAGGACGTCTGACTTGAGGGTCTGGTGGCTCCACACACGGAACACCAGTTTGCTGAATGGAGTCACAATCCTGTTGAAACAAACGGTTGTGATTACTCAGCTTAGTTTATTTATTTATAAAGCACCATCCACGACCTTATCAGCACACCAAGGTGCTGGACACAAAACACACAATAAAAACAAATATAGTGGCGTGAAACATTTAATGAAAGATAAAAAAACAAAAACAATCATAAAACATTAAGAGAGTCAAAAAAAAAAACAGGGAGTGATCAAAAAAAGGTGTTGTGGTCCCTAATGCTGAAACGCCATCACATAAAAACGAGTTTTCAAGCAAAACTTACAAACCAGAAGTGATGGCACCTGCCTAAAGGCAACTCATTTCAAAGCCTTGGAGCCAGAACAGAGAATGCACAAACCCCTCAATTTGTACTTGGAGCGGGGATCCACCAACAAGTCACGCTCAGCCGAGCGAAGAGACCGGGATGGGACACGTCTGTAGTGCAGTAGTACTGACAGGAGCAGGGCCTTGAAGAGCCCTGTACACAAGTAAGAGAATCTTAAATTTGGCTCCGTCAGTACTGCACCAGGAGCCAGTGAAAGCTCGCCAGAACCGGAGTGATATGTTCTCAGCTCCTAGTGCCTGTCAGAAATCTCGCAGCTGGATGAGCTGGAGCAGTGCAAGGCGCCCGGACTCAGACTGGCATTAAAGGCATTGCAGTGGTATAAGATATAAGATCGTTAAGGATTAGAAAGAAATGGCGATCTACCAAAGCTCGGAGATCGTAGAACCGTCTACTTATGTTCACCTGTGCCTGTGCATGGATGGATGGAAGGAGAGAGATAGAGGGAGAGATAAATGGTAGCCTCATGGAGGGGGCCATTGGCTTGAACACTGTTGTTAACCATTTAAACATTCTCCCTCTCCTGATAACATTTTACTTTCATTCACATTGCATGTGCTACTACTAGTTTACCCGTTTAATTATAGATTCACTAGGATAAATACAATAAAGCTTATCTCTCACCAAATAGAATATTTACTAAGACATCACAATGTAACCATAGAAACACTACTTAGTGTGTGTGGGTGTGTGTGTGCTCTGTCTCGATCCCCAGTGAGTCGTGGAGGATGGCTGCTTATACTGAGCCAGGATCCTCTGGAGGTTTCTTCCTGTTAAAAGGGAGTTTTCCTCTCCACTGTCGCTATATGCTTGCTTAGTATGAGGATTGCTGTAAAGACTCTTGACACTAGTCAGTGACTCGATGCCACCTGCTGGGTTCCTTATACAGGAAACCTTTTTCTGATTGGGTTAATGAACTGACCTGCATTGGAATGTTTACTATGTGAAGAGCCTTGAGACGACTCCTGTCGTGATTTGGCGCTTTATAAATAAACTTGAATTGAATTGAATAAAGAGATAATGGAATTTTAAGATTTTTTTAGGATTCTGAAATCTTTTATCAGATTTTTTGTGAATGGGTATGATTTAAATTGATGCATTTTAATGGTAAATAACTTCAAAAACGTCTGAATTGTCAAAATAGAAAAAAACCGTGATTAAATCGTGATTTTGCAAAAACAAAATTGTGATATGATTTTTTTTCACCCACCCCTATCTGCAGTACTGTGGATGTTGTACCTGTCTGTCGTGGTGAAGAGAGAGCTGAGCCAGAAGGCGAAGCTCTCGATTTACCGGTTGATCTACGTTCCTACACTCACCTACGGTCACGAGCTTTGAGTAGTGACCGAAAGAACAAGATCAAGGATATGAGCAGCCGAAGTCAGTTTTCTCTGCAAGGTGGCTGGACTCTCCCTTAGAGATAGGGTGAGAAGCATCTGGGAGGAGCTCGGAGTAGAGCCGCTGCTCCTCCACATTGAGAGGAGCCAGTTGAGGTGGCTGGGGATATGATGATATGGTACAGTATAAATACCATGAGCCGCTACGGGGAGCACACTGCGTTCCCTTCTATTTATGCTGCAGCTGGAAGCTCAAGGTTGGCCAGAGGTCGCTTGGCAGAACGTAAACTTAGTCACGTGTGATGCTACTTCAGTGCTACTACCAGCAACAACTGCAAAAAGACTGTCAGGTATTGCAGTAACACCACAAACCTCATTAAACATTATAAATAAATCATGAGAAAGAACATGAAAATACATTTTATTCACCTCAGGATTGGTGTTGTCTGAGTAAGACTTACAAATTTGCTACGAAGATTCTTCTAATTAGTAAAAACTACATACGAAACTCTTAGAAAAATCATAAAATCATTTGAGAAATAAGGTTGGATAAAACAAATAAATACAAGCAGCAGCGGGAAAAGTATTGAGAAATATTATTCAACCAGAAATTACTCATAGGATATTTTTGTGCACCTATAAGACGAACTTGTATTATGCCATGCAAGCTGTGAGAGACGAGGAGCTAAAAGTAAACAGTCTGTAGAAAAGAGCTAAATTCAGAGTGAACATTGATGTTGTAATTCCATTTTCAACCAGTAGGAGGGAGAAGCAGGAAATGGTTTAGTGAAACAAAATTAGTGTGCAAGTCAAATCTGTGAATAACAGTTGGTTTGAATAACTTAAATAAAAGTTTCTATAAATTAAAAACTTGTCTTGAAGTCCTTGAAAAACCAGAATTGTAACTTTTAAGGTGAGTAAAAGGTACACACAGCCCGCAAAGCTCAGTAAAGCCAAGGTTCTGTTTCCTCAGCTGCAAATGCAGATAACTGCTATTTAAACTCACACTAGTTTAGTTTTTTTGTTTTAAATCACAGGTCTTTTGAGGGAAATTATAAATTTAAAGCACTAACAATGGAGGTGTGAGTGTGACGGATGACTTTGTGTCACGCGAGTCTAACATTCCTATAATTACAAGACTCACACAGTGAGCGGGTGCTTCCACTTGGGGCTGTGAGTGTTGTTGCATTTCTCCGTCTTCTTGGATTGGCCGTCGACCGTCACTTCTACATAAGGACTGGGGCCAAACCAGTTCTTCTTGTTTTCTTTTAGTTTAGCTGACAGCACTGCAACAGAAAGAAGAGGCCTTACACCAGAAATCTGGATATATGAGGTAATAATCATTCGGGAAAACAAAGTTGCATGTTGATGGGCGAAAGTCAAGTTGGCAAATAAACATCATTCGGTTCAACATAAAGCAAGAAATCATCTCAAAATCTAGCGTATTTATGGTGTTTTTTGCAAGAAAGCAAATACAAATTGAAACTCCAGGAAATTTTTGAGGAATCAAGTTACAATTTACACAAGTCGTTCAAGTGCCTAAAGGGCCTGGGTGACAAGACAAGCTTCATGGCGTATACGCTGAAGTAAAATACACCAATATAAATATACAAAATATAAAAATATAAATTCATGTAAACTAGAGCTGCTCGATATTAGGAAAACCTGCGATACGCGATAAAATGAATTAATATTGCGATGACGATATTACTTGCAATAAATGAAAACTTAACTCAGGAACAAAAAAATAAAAAAACTAAGAAATACAAAAAATATAAAAATTATTTTAAAAATCATAAAAGCTGGAAAAGCAAAAATTGTGATTAAGAGATGTGAGAAAAGGGAAAAGAAAATGAACAAGAAAAGGCAATCAGTAGATCCCGGGAAAAGCAGAACGAAGCTAACTCAGGTGGTGTTTGCTAGCCATCCTAATTAAGTGCCGTCTGGCTCGGGGGCGGGCATCTAACCTAAGAGAACCCACCCGATTGGCCAAATGAGGGAAGAGCTCTATTTGATTCGTTAAAAACATCATGCTTCTGTTTGACTGACAAAATGCATTTCTGTGTAGCAAACATTTGAGCTGACAATTCAATATGTTCATTCTGTTCTTTGCGATATGCGTATTGCACATGCTGATATCGCGGTGACGATACGTTTGCGATATATTGTGGAGCCCTAAACACAAAATAAAACTAATTGTGGTTAATAAGAAAATACCAAAATTTGAATCTTGGCTCTTTCAGATACAGATTGTGAATTTAAAAGTTATTTTTCTATAAACAGAACCCATACCCATGGACCCACCTTTCTTCCCATTCCCACCGATTCAAATATTTTATTCTTGGTTTTACACTAACAGAACGAGAGACTTACCAAGGATTTGAAGCTGTGCCTTCATGGGGTAACCATTGGGAGTGGTTGACTTGGTGACGCCACTGGCCATGACATAGGGCTGGGAAGAGGGCCTGCAGTCAAAACAAATGGCGACAAATGAGTTCCTTTCTGCCAAAACGACCCTTAAGAGTGTGTTTGGTCCACAAATAAAATACCCCCCAGTCCGAACCTGCAATAAGTATTAAACCCATTAACAGCTCCAACACTCGTCTGGTGGACATCATACACTCACGTTGTTTGTATTGAATATTTTTAACAAATCCAACTGTTCCATAGAAAATAAAATCACTTTTGCTAACACTAGAGATACTCCAAACCCGATCACGTAATTTTCAAAGGATCAGAATCAGGTGGAAAAGATTGGATATAACCTCATAAAACAACAAATATCACTTTCTAAATTCATCCTGAGATAGATATTTTCAAATGGATCAACAATGGCTTAGTTTTACATTTTCACAAATGACAACAACACTGTAATGTCCCACAATGTGAGGTAGCTTACAAATTCAGACACCCTAACATGTAGCTGTCAGCTAGCAGGCTAACAAAGAGCTTACTTTTCACCTCAGGTGAGAGAAAATGTCTTTATTTGTGATGAATTAGAAACTGGACAGCAAATCGAGTGCAAGACGCTTGTAATGCATGCAAACTCGGCACTTATGGTGGAAAGAGTAGTGCTGCATTCAACACTACTAATGTGACACGCCAAACTACAAAAAAGAGAAACCCTGCTCCGTTTGCTGCAGCAACTCAAATAAAAACACGGAGCCAGCCGACACTGAAAAATTGAAAACATTGTCAGCAAATATGCCAAGATAGGAGAAAATCTACCACACTGGATGGTATTGGCAAAAACTCTGAACTAAATGACTCGGAAAAAAAAAGAAAAAAAAAACATGACTGGAACATATCTAGCGAACAACAACAGAATCTCATCACAAACAACGTGTGTTTTGATTCCTTGGTTTTTAGTTAATTCAGTGATAGCGGGAAAAAACTCATCTGAAACCAAATGTGTTGGTATAACAATAACAGAGACGTAATAACCATTATTTCCAGTTAGAGCTGGGAAATAAATCCAAAATGTATCGTTATCAAAATGTCTGACTCTTAGAGGTCATTTTTTCCATGTCAATAAATTTGATAACAAAAAAATGAAGATGTGCGTAGGTTGGCAACATTCATGTCAATTGGGCCTTTCTGTAAAGAAAGGGGGTTGAACCTTTGGATTGTGTAGCCTACAGTCGTGGCCAAATGTTTTGAGAATGACACAAATATGGGAAATTGGAAAAGTTACTGCTTAAGCTTTTATAACAGCAGTTTGCAAATACTCCAGGATGTTGTGACGAGTGATCAGATGAATTGCATAGTCCTTCTTCGCCGTGGAAATTAATGTACCCCCCCCCCCCCCCCCCCAAAATTTCCACTGCCTTTTATTGCTGTCATTAAAGGACCTGCTGAGATCAATTCAGTAATCTTCTTGTTAACTCAGCTGAGAATGTTGACGAGCACAAGGCTGGAGATCCTTATTTCAGGCTGATTGGCTAAAGCCGGGCGGACACTGTGCGACTTTTTCACTCGTAGCACTCAGCTTCAGCTCAAACTGTACGACTTCCTCGCAGAGCAGATCTCACGAGCCATGCGCTCACACTGTATGACCCAGTTCTCGGATGCGACCTGACTGCTCACACTGCACGTCTGGTAGCAAAACATCGGCCCTAAAAATATGCTAAAAATAGCAGTTTTTACACAACACATAATTTGCCTGTTGTCCTTCGGGAGTGCTGCAGGAGGACACACAGCGATTTGTGGGGGTTGGATGAGGAAAACAAAATAAAGAAAGTAAATCTGTGTTTTGCGATCAGTTTAATTTGACATGAACACGACAAACACGCTTTCTTGACAATCTTTGTGAGTAAAAAAATGTGTAGAAATTAAAACGAACAACGTGTGTTATTAGGGAAATAGCGGGGAGCGGTGTTGATGCAGGATTGCGCCGTGAGCGGTTCTGATACTTTTTGGGTTGCAGCTGCTCGCAGCGCCGCTTCAACAGTGCGATACCCTCACGAGGGACGAGCGAAATATTAAATACGCCAGAAGTCCGTGCGACCTCACGACTGCTGATCGGTAGCTGGTCACGTGGTGTTAATCGCCTCTCATAACCCCCTGTACACTACACGACCGCTCGGCGCAAAACTCGCCCCAATGTCGTGGATTCACGCACGACTGGAAAATCGGCTCAAAAAAGTGAAAAAGTCGCACAGTGTACGCCCGGCTTTAGAATGGCAGACTTGACATGTTAAAAGGAGGGTGATGATTGCGATCATTGTTCTTCCATTGTTAACCACGGTGACCTGCAAAGAAACGCGTGCAGCCATCATTGCGTTGCACAAAAATGGCTTCATGTGCAAGGGTATTGTAACTTTTAAGATTGCTCCTAGATAAACAATTTATAGGATCTAGGGCAGGGGTGTCAAACTCATTTTAGCTCAGGGCCCACATTGAGGGAAATCTAGTCCCAGGTGGGCCGGACCGGTACATAAAAAAAAAAACTTCAAATTGTTTTCTTTGTTTTAATTCAATCAATATAAAACAAGGCTGGAGCCTGAGGACAGTGTAGTACAAGTATAACACCTGAAGTGTACTTGAAAAAAATTAAAAATAAATAAATAAACATTCCTTAGTGATTCAAAGAGCTTACAGATCACATGGTAAGATCAGTTTCATGCAGCACTTAAAGTATATTTGACTCATTTTACTTTACATCTTTTAGCTTTCACCAGCACATCAATATCAGAAGTCACATCCTGAGTGGCAGCCAACTTCAGGATGTGATTCAAGTTCTTGTGTGAGTCTTGAGCGCAGCTTTGCTTTATTTATACTCATTACAGAGAGAACTTGCTCACAAAGATAAGTTTATTTTCACTCTACATTGTAAAGAATGAAAATAAAGTTTACACAACCATCTCGTGGGCCGAATCCGGCCCGCAGGCCGCATCTTTGACACCCCTGATCTAGGGCTAGGACTTGATTAAAAAATTTAATCTAATTAATTAGAGGCTTTGTAATTAATTAATCTAAATTAATCGCATTTTAATCATTCAGGAAAATGTGCTCTCAAAGTAAAACTTTTAATTAAAATTATGAGACAGAATCAAACATTAGACATGGTTATTACTGTCAACTAAAGCTTTTAATATAAACATGCATTTTAATTATTCAAATGTCACTGTGTGATATGAAACAAAACCCAAATCAACTAAAATTTATAATTACAAATAGAAAACACCTGCAAAGGGTTCCTGAGCCTTTAAATAGTCTCTCTGTCTAGTTGAATGACTGAAATAAATTTGACTTTGCACCAGATTCTATTTTTTCCAGTTTCACTTGATTGTATAATTGGGAGTTTTTATTAGCATTTCTACTCATAATGTAGTAAAAACACACATATAAATAATAATCCTTCAAAAAGACAGTAGAACAGGCACAAATATGATCTAGGACTTAAATGTACTAACTTTTAACACCAGAGCAGGTGTGACATATTCTGAGAATGATCAGGAACACTAACTGGTTCCAGTCGGATGACTGGAGGATGATGGGAAGATAAAAGATCATGGCGAGGAAATAATGATCTGACGAACAGGTGAGCGGACCTTCCTTACATGGGAAGTCCTGATGTCACGTTGAGAAGGGGATGCTGCAGACCCGCAGATTCACACCTGCAGCAGCGAATCTGGTGTGATCTCCAGCCTGAACACAACTTCCTCGTTCCTCGCTGCCCCTGATGCACTGAAGCATCCGCCCCTTAGCTGATGACAGCTTCAACACACCTCGCTGCTTAATGATAGTAATGCATGCGATGTTTAGACAGAGACTCGTCTCAGAAACATATAATTCCCTGACAGAATTGTTTAGAAAATCATCAGAAAAGTTTCAGAGTGTTTCTGTTTTAACTTAAACTTCTGTTTTCAACTGTAAGACACGTTGTCTGTGATTGTTTACAGAGTAGTGAGAACACGGAGCGTTCTCCCAGCGGCAGCCAGGTGCCTCTCGTTTGTCTTACTTTCATAAACTACTGTTAGGACACAGAACTATTCTGTCTGGCGCTTTCAGCGCCGCACAGATGTTACGTAAATGTAAAAAATATAGCTTACTGCAACTTTTGTAAAGTTTCCGGTGCCGCCGGGCGGCTGCAGCAGTATCGATCTCTGAACAATGTCCGCGACACGGACTTCGTTGTTGTCTGGAGTTGTTTTATTTTTTCCAAGTTAAGAATTTCCTAAATCCTGCATCAGTCCAAGCAAGGCAACTTCTTTCTGTTTTTATTCCATTTTAGTAGCCATTAGCACTGTGCATTGTTGTGTGCGTCAGTGATATTCAGTCTACGAGGAAGTCGTGCAATGACAAAGGTTCCGCCGTGCTCGAAATGCAAGCTGCGATTAAATGCGTTAATTTTTTTAACGCGTTATTTTTTTCTAATTAATTAATCATAATTAATGCATTAAAGTCCCGGCCGTAATAGGATCATCAAGAACTTCAAAGAAAGGGGTTCAATTCTTGTTAAGAAGGCTTAGGCCGTCCAAGACAGTCCAGCAAGCGCTAGGATCATGTCCTAACGAGGATTCAGCTGCGAGATCGGAGTGCCACTAGTGCAGAGCTTGCTCGGGAATGGCAGCAGGCAGGCGTGGGTGCATCTGCACGCATGGTGAGGCAAAGACTTCTGGAAGATTACCTGGTGTCAAGAAGGGCAGCAAAGACGCCACTTCTCTCCAAAATAAAAACATTAGGGACAGATTGGTCTTCTACAACAAGTATGGCGGATGGACTACTGAGGACCGGGGCAAAGTCATATTCTCCGATGAAGCCCCGTTCGGATTGGTGCATCTGGAAAAAGGCTTGTCTGGAGAAGAAAAGGTGAGTGCTACCATCAGTCCTGTGTCATGCCAACAGTAAAGCACCCTGAGACCGTTCATGTGTGGGGTTGCTTCTCATCCAAGGGTTCACTCACAAATTTTCTCAAAAACACGGCCATGAATAAAGAAAGGCAAAAGTGATAACTCAGTGGCTCGGGGACCAAAACGTTGAACTTTTGGGTCCATGGCCTGGAAACTCTCCAGATCTAAATCCCACTGAGAACTTGTGGTCAATCCTCCAGAGGCGGGCGGACAAGCAAAAACCCACTAATTCTGACAAACTCCAAGGAGTGATTATGAAAGAATGGGTTGCTATCTGTCAGGATTTGGCCCGGAAGTTGATTGAGAGCATGCCCAGTTGAAATGCAGAGGTCCTGAAAAAGAAGGGCCAACACTGCAAATACTGACTCTTTGCATAAATGTCATATAATTGTTGATGAAGCCTTTGAAACATATGAAGTGTTTGCAATCATATTTCAGTACATCACAGAAACAACTGAAACAAAGATCTAAAAGCAGTTCAGCAGCAGACATTGTGGAAATTAATATTTGTGTCATTCTCAAAACTTTTGTCCACGACTGTATATTCAAAAAGTAGCTTGCTTGAATGGCAAGAAAAACAACTAACATTCCACCTTTCAATGGCATCATGAATGAAAACGGTCAATATTTTCCTGTCAGCGTTGAAACTGTTCCTTATATGTCTAATTTTACATTTGCATGGATCTACATCCCTCCTGGATCAAAGTTCAACCCTAAGCAGAACAAACAACTGCGCACATTTGAACCACAGATCAGCGACAGGACATAAAACTTAAAACACGACATAATGCTGCACCATTTTTGTTCAGCATTACTTACAGTAACACCTGCATAATCGCAGATAAACAAATAACACATTTAATGAAACGTCTCTTACAAGCAAAGCCAAACAAATACCGGCACTGGTATCTGTTCTGGAATTTGGTTTATTAGCTCAGAGTTTAAATAATGTAATACCCTGGCTCCATCTCATAAAGAATGCACATGGCAGAGCAGGAGAAAGTCAGGAGCTCATGGGTAAACTTTCAGTCTGAAAGCAGCTTTGATCTTGGTCAATTATTCATCGCAACAGCTGACATTGCAACCCCACAAGTCGACCAAACTTGTTCTGTAGATGAGCATATTTGCTGAATGTTAAACTCTATTGACTACTCAGGACTTGAGTTTATTTATTTAAAACTAACATTCACAAATTTGCAAACTGCCATTAGATGGGTGCTTTAAATATCAGCAAACACAAAGAGGGTTTTCTCCATTCATCCTTAGATGGCTTCCAAATTAGACATCATCCAGGACCTTTGTCCAGAAGCGTGCAAAACACCTTAATGACCCATACTTCCTCATAGAAAGTACTAGTCAAAACTGGCATCTTTAAATTTTAAATCACAGCATTGAGCTGGGTGTGAGCAGAGCCCTTTACAGTTCATCCCGCTGAATCACACAAGTGCTAGTTTCTGAAACATCATTAAGTTGGCCACCAAGACCACAGTTGTAAGTCTTATCACTGGCAAAGATGAGTCAGCATAAAAGAAAGAGGTGGTGCAGCAGACAGGCGAGCACACAAACCTAGCCTCAACACCCAAATGATAAAGGAGATGGTTACTGTTGCTTTTACTGGAACCAGTTAAAAAGCCACATCTGTCTCTGACCATCTGCACTTTTGAGGTGGAGCAGCGAGATAAAAGTACTCGAACATGAGTGTTCTTGGACAAGAGGTAGTTGGAGTCACAGACCTTGAGCATTTTGAATTTCTGGATCATGAGCAGGAAAATTTAGAAAATACAGTTTTTTTATGTGAAATGCTGTAATGTTGAGGCCACTGACAGCTCAGCGACAGATTGAGTCACCCAGCAGTAAGTGTGTGTAACTCCACAGCTTAACTCCCGTCATTAGCCAGTTACACGCCAACATCCGTGCTACATTCAATGCATGTGAAACCTGTGCAATACCCGGATGCACATTTGTATACCTGTGTCTTTTATGTTGTCTTTTCTTGGAAACTCAATTTTCTATTTGTACTCTATTTTTATTCTTGTTTTTTAAGCACTGAAAGATACAATAATAGCCTACTGCCTTTGTGTATTTACCTGTATTATTTTTTCTTATATCTTTAAGTGTATGTGCTGCCTTAACAAGTGAATTTCCCCACTTTGGGATAAATAAAGCCTATTCTATTCTACGTTGTATTTGCTATTCAAATGTCAAATAAAACATTCGTGTCTACTTCCTTTTATCAACTTTCCAGGGATATAATAAACAGACCTACTCCAACAAATCAAAATTTTTAAAAACTAGTAACACCTTAGTAAACGTATCGTGACTAATGCTGTAAATCAGCATAACATGCTTTGGCGATGATTACCGGTAGTAACAGAAATGGAAAAACAGGTTCCTTAATTGTGACGCTTTAGGAAGAAAGCCCTTGTATAGAAATGTTTTAAGAGAATCAACCACACTGTTTTATGCTAAACGGATTTTAATGATTAAATAACGAAAAACTACGTATAAAATGTGAGAAAAACTTTGTTCTCTTGACATAATTTATGCAATTCACGAAGGGAGCTTGTACTGCCAGCACTATAATGTTTAATAAATACTAAAAATGAACAACAATACCAATGGGGAAATTGTTAAGTATAACAACTCTGCAAACATGTGGCTTCAATTGTGGCTGTAAAATGAAATGAACAACCACAAAAGTAAAAGATGGTGCAACAGATTAACATACTGCAGAGTTTGTGAAAGTGTTAGTTTACGTTTTATTTATGTTTGAAGGAGAAACTAGCCTGTGAGCAGTAAACTAAACAGATTATCACTAAAATGACACTATGAAAGCCAGACACAGAAAAGGGACACCTAATAGCATGACGGTATGGGGTTATAAATGACATTTTTCTCACCAGAACGTTGTCTTTGTGCCGCATGTCGGACTTAAACACCACAAAGATGAGATAATTTGGTCCAACTGGTCATTTAAGTAACACAGCCGAGCAGCGGGAACGGTTCGTTTATGTTAAGATAATGAACTGTCACCTGCTAAACACTGTTCAAGTACATTTGAAAGGGTAGCTCGTGCGTTTGTTTTGTACGTGTTGAATGTCAGCTGGTCACCCGGTCTGACAACAACCTGCTGCCATCCCAGCCCGGCTAGCTGCTGGCCTGTGTCATCACGGCAGGATGGAAATCCCAAAGTCCGACGGCTTTACAACAAAACGGTCCACTAATGAACACAGACCGGGATAATAACTTACTCGGAACGTAGCAGAGGTGGTACAATGTATCTGGTAACGCTGTAATATCCTCCCAGCCCTCGTATAGCGGGGTGTTTTGGTTTATATCCGGATTCACTCCGAGGAAGAAGAAACTTCCACCATCTTCGTAAGCCTCCGTCACGTGACCGAAACAAGGTGGGGCGCACGCCGCTCTTCCGTCACGCTGTGATTGGATCAAAGCGGAAACAAGGTGAACCAATGAACGTTCAGTAAACACGGTGATGCATTCAGGGTCCGTCGAGGGGCTCGGGTGCGCGAAAGTAGTGCTTTTATTTTCTGCTGAATAGTATATATATATATATATACATGTATATATATATATATATATATATATATATATATATATATATATATATATATATATATATATATATATATATATAAATATATACACACACACACATATATATATATATATATATATATATATATATATATATATATATATATATATATATATATTATTTATAAAAATAAAATAAAGTATAATTGAGTGAACCAACTATTTGCATTCCACATTAGGACATAAAATATATTTAAAAGTAAATTTGTGTCAGCCAAGCCAGGACTTCACAGTAAAAATTATTAGTTTGAACTCGTTCTAGAAAAATTACATAGCATCTTTTAATAAGTAGCTTCAAACAGCAGATGGCGCTGTTTTACCACAGTCTTGCTGAAGGGCACCACAATTGAACAGTCCTGCTAAAGATAAAAGATGTAGTAAATTAGTGGTCTCACAACAAATATTTAGCTTATGTTGTAATTTAAAATAAAAAATCAATATTTTATGTTCTCTTTACCAGTAAAATATTTTCAAAAAATAATATAAAAGCTTCCCTCATTTTTTGTAATGCCTTGTAATGCCTTACTTGTGCAATAGCGACCGGATGTACACCAGTACGTCTGTGTTCCTTATGCTGCACAGTTCTGGAAACCCAAGTTTCTGTTTTATTCGTTCTTTTTAGCGGCTGAAGGTGACAATAATAACTTAATGCCTTTGTGTGTTTACCTATACTTATTATTATTTTTCTTCTTCCTTTTCTCTAAGTGTGTGTGTGCTGTTGTAGCAAGTGGATGTCCCCACTGTGGGATCAATAAAGTCAATTATATTCTAATAAACTCTGTTCTATTCTGACACATTACATCTAAGTAACCATGGGTTCCTATGGTTCAAATTAATTTTCAGCTCCTCGAGTGCTTTATTTTGAAAGTGTAAACAGGAAGTGCACATTAGTTGCATGGCTTGACTGCTGTGGCAGAGTGTCTGGGCTTGGTCAGTGTTAATAGAAAGGCAGCATGAGAGGCTTCTGTGCTCGAAACATGCAAGCTGTGGGATATTTGCAGAAAACACCAGTTTGACATCTCACTCAGAGAAAAGGTAAGCGACGCATCTCAGCTCCAGTGATTCAGGCAGGATTTGTTCATTGATGTGGTTCCATGAAGCTTTACTGGACAGTGTGGTAGTCTTGTAAATAATAAAAACACAGAAACAGTTTCTATACAGCAGCTCAGGATTATTACTGCTTTAATCATATGGAACAAAAGACTGTGGCAAGGTAATCAACAAGAAAAGTTCCTATAATTTGCAATTGTGGGATGTGTATAATGTAGTCATTTTGTAATATCACTGGAAATAAGATTAAAATTAATAATTCATATTTTCCGTGACAACTAATAAATTAATTTATTAATTTCTATTCATTAAAACCTACCTCTTCTTTTCTGGCTATAAACCAGAAGTTGAACATTGGGGAGAGGTTGCACCCATGACTGGCTTCTTGCCTGTATCTATTATTGTATTTCTAAGTAGAACAACACAGCATCTTTGTGATAATCTCCATTAATGTTAAACATGACAGCTGAAGGATGAGTCTTCTGTCAGCATCAGTGAGCTTAGAGTAAGCCAGTGTGATGTGAGTGACATCCGATAGTGAAGAGGGCTGTGATTTAATAGATGTTGATGGTGCGATCTTTTATTAGCAACACTCAAAGTCAAAATAACCCGAACCTCTCTTTTTAAAAGCACAGATTTAAAGTAATGCTAAATATATCTGTTTTAGAGAGAGAGGTCTTGCTTTTGTCTTTTGTTTTGCACACCGGCTCTTCTCGCGCTGCAAACAGAGCAAAGATATGTTTTCCAGATATAAATTAGCAGAAACTAGATCGCTCTCAGCAGGTTTTCTGCACTGGCCAATCCTTTGTTATTTATACTGAATTTGCATTTTCCCCATCCACTTTTGCATGAGCATTAGCAGACAGCCCCTTGCAGACTGGAAGGAGTTGCATTCTTGTCTTGAGTGTTTTCTTGCTGCGTGCTGTGACTCTTGGAAGTGCACTGTATAAACTCTACTTAACAGCAAATCTTGGTAAATTTATTTCAGCCCCATACAATCATAAAGAAAGCATAACAAACCACTAAAAGAAGCTGTTTTAAATCTATTTTCCTTTTGAGTGATGTATTTCCATGCTTAACTTGGGGTTTTCTCACATTTGGGACAATGATCTTAGACCAGCTTGACTTTTGAATGCCTCACGTTGCTTCCTGGACTCCAGTTTGAGTCTGCACATGCTCGTGGGAAACTTCTACCCTCTCGCCACCTCCCACCCAGCCAGTGTGCCTGTGCGACTTTGACTGGAACAGCCTGCTCTTGCCAGGAACCCATCAGTGTATTAATAGGCGTCTTCGACACTACTTTGGTCCCATCCCCCAGCTGGCTGTCCAGTTTAATAGCAGAAGCAAACCCAAGACCCCCCCTCATGGTTTGTTTAAATAAAGAAAAGACAAGCCTATTTTAGCGTCAGTGGTAGATAACATCTTGAGTTGCTATCGGTTTGCAAATAATGACTGAGTAGGTGAAGGAGCTGCAACACCAGCAAAGTAATTTTGCATTATAGGAAATCATAGAAAAACAAAAAGTCCAACAACCTTAATAAATGAAAAATAGCTGCTTGATTTGGGGGAAAATATATATAAATCCAGATTTAATGTGATTAAAAGTTGGGAAACACTTCAGTTATTCAACTGGAATGCTCAGTACACTCATTATTTATGACATGATATGGCAAGTGGAAGTCGTAACAAATTATTGGTTAAAAAGGTTGCAACAACACCACCCTGGGTTACACCCCCCAGAGAAGGGCAGAATAAAGGACCGTAGGTTCAAAAATCACAAATGGGGAACAGATGGTATCTTTCCAATAAAACAAATCTTTATTAAAATATCTATACTAAAAACATACAGAGGGAGTTACGTGCTCGGAGTCCAATATCACCAGTTAGTCCACCAGAAGTAACCACTTTGGCCCAGAGCCAACAAATACTAAAAGTTCCACCAACACAAATTCAACATAAACACACCAAATAATCAAACATATGAAACACATGGCAAACGAAATAGGATACTTCCTGTAAGCCTGCAGGCTTTATGGTGGTTGCCCCAGCAACCAGGCGTCCGACACCCAACAATTCATTAACACCAGGGCTGCACAAAATATCGTAAATATATCGTTATCGCGATATCAGCATGAGCCATATGCATATCGCGAAGAACAAAAATATCGCAATGAATGGTCAGCTCATATGTTTGCTTCACATAATGCGTTCTGTCAATCAAACAGAAGCGTGATGTTTAACAAATCAAATAGAGCTCTTCACCCATTTGGCCAATCGGGTGGGTTCTCGTAGGTTAGATTCCCGCCCCCGAGGTGGACGGCACTTAATTTTAATGGTTAGCAAACACCTGAGTTAGCTTTGTTCTGCTGATTCTGCTTTTCCCGGGATCACTGATCGCCTTTCCTTGATCATTTTCTTTTTCCCTTTCCTCACATCTTTTGCATTTCTCATTTTTATGATTTTCTTATTTCTTTGTTTTCGATTATTTTTGTTCCTGAGTTAAGTTTTTATTTATCGCAAGTGATATCGTCATCGCAATATTAATCACTGTCAGGTTTTCCTAATATCGTGCAGCCCTAATCAACACAAATCATTGTAGATGAAACAGATCAGTACAGTCGAAACAGCAGTGATGCGGCCCTCCCGGCACACCACCGGCTCCTGAGATGGACTTGTTCATGGCAGGACGGCGAGATGGAGCAGTAGAGGGGCCGGTGTACCGCCGCCAATGTCAGATGCTCAGCTGATCTCGGTGGAGCGCTGCAGGCGAAGCCGGATGACAAAAAGGCTCTCGGGCAAACCAGACTGGCAGCCACACTGCAAACAAACAAACTGGCACGGTCCACCTGGATCAGTGCAACCCTTCCCAGTCAGAGGCAACGACTTACGGTCGTAGCGCGGCTGAATGAGATCAGCCTTAATACAGCTGCCGCACATGGGCAGAGATCTGATTAGGAGTACCTGGGTGCAGTTCGACACTAACAGCATCAGTCTGAGATCACACGATACAAAACAAAGGAAGATGGAGCAACGAGCGTTAGCTAATGCCGCACAGGCAACAGAGGAGGGAGAGTACTTACGAATGCAGCTTTTAGCTGGAGTCTCTCAGTACCCCATTAGAGCAAGCCTCTGATTGGTGGGTAGAATCAGCCCACATGGGCTTAAGGCATGCACAATTCATTATCATTCATTATCATGCTGATTACCTAGAAGCTGAAAATGTCTCTGACTGCATTCCTTGCATACCTAAGCAAGGATGTGTGGAATCAACCGGGCCAGGCTGGGGCCGACTGGAGCGATCCGGGCTGGCCGAACCAGGTACAGATGGGAATGGTCCCTTATGACTCACCCCACCCTGAAATCACTCTCATGTGAGCCACCTGGCTCTTTACTGGGATGGGTGGGACCAGACAAGATCTGTCTGTCCCATCACATATAGTTGTGCATTTTTACTTGCGTATACTTTTACAATCATTTTTTTTAAATCTATTACCAAAAGGTTTTGTTTTGAAAGCACGTTTGTATGGGAGAACATATCTGATAAAGACTCACTCATCCAGAGTTCATGTGTTAGGCAAACTGCAGTTACCAATTAATGTCAGCGGGGGCAGAGTTGAGTTGTTTTAGGTGGACAGACAACAAAACAGAGAAAAGCTGCTGTGGAAGAAGCTTGGGTGTCCAAATAGGAAGAGAGAACACATAAAACGTTTTTGGAAACAGAATCAAATGGAGTGTGTTGGGAGACATTTTGGAGATTGGAGCTGTTATAAAAGTCCCATCCATGATTTTTTTTCTAATTCATTTTGGTTTCCAGTATGAAAGACTGCCTTTTGAGTCATTTTATGTTAAATGGCCTTTGATAAGTACCTTCTAGAGTCCTGGACCCCCCCCCCCCTCCAGGGTGCTTTACAACACAATCAGCCGTTCACCCATTCACACCCTGGTGGTGATGAGCTACACTGTAGCCACAGCTGCCCTGCGGTGCACTGACAAAGGCGAGTCTGCTGTACACAGGCATCACCAGTCCCTCCAAACATTATCAGCAGGCAAGGTGGGTCAAGTGTCTTGCCCAAGGACACAATAGTAGAGACAGACTGAGCTGGGCTCGAACCTGCAACCTTCTTATTACAGGGAGTGCACTTAACTCCTGTGCCAATGTCGCGCCAGAGCATTGGCGCTAGAAGTTTTTTGAAGGAGCGGTGAGTGGAAAAGAGAGGATTTTTAGTCCTACTAATTAACATTCATGATATTCAAATACGTCAACTCTGATTGGTTAACAGCAATGAACGTCTTTCACTGCCCTTGCACGCTCTTTTTTCTGGGGTAAAGAATGGAACATTGATGTTTTATCTCCACAAATAACACAAGCCTGAAGTTGGCCCTCCATGTTGTGGAGTTGCTAATGCTAATGGTTAGCTTCTACTAGCCGAGACGCGCTCTGCTGGATGCGAAACCAACAACAGTCTTATATGGTACCAAGCCAAGGTGGGCGAGGCCATGAATGCTAATTTCCTGTAGACGTAGAAAAAACGGACTTTTCCTGATCCAATCATTGTCCCATCTATTTCCGTTTTGCGGCTGATGTAGGTGATGGGCATTGGAGAAAATTGTCCCACCCAGCATGACAGAGTGACTGAATTTAAAAAATAACAAGTATTGCACTGTTTCTCATTTAATGACTCCTTTAAAACTGCAACAATTGGTCACTGTTCCTTTTGGACTAGCTGTTAGCTCATCCAGCAGATTTAAATCACCATTTCCTTGAACAGAGGCCATTCGAAAAGCTATCCGCAATGAGTAAGACTGTAATTATTTGGCTTTTGTGCAGATATACACTTAAAAAAAACCAACCTATCCCTTTTATAGTAAATAATATGATTAAATTGTTACAGCAAATGGAGCGAGCCAAAGTTTGTGCTCATTTAAGCTGCAGAACGTTCCAAAAATGAGCAAAACACTGAATCAGAGCCAAGATTTTAAGCATGATGGTGTCAAGCTGACCATATCTGAGGAAGGTGTCAGGGTGTGCTGCCTCCTAAAAGTAATACATGGAGGAGACTGCTATGGCTGCGGAAACAACTTTTTTATTAGTGTCTCTCAGTTTTTAATGTTATTATTACCTCCTGGCCCTCAGCTTTTTAGTGCCTGGCTTGTTTGGACCGAAGATCGTTTCTTCACTGCTGACAGACAAACTTACAAAAGGAAGTAATAAAATTGCACATCATGGCTCAGCTCCAAACTAAAAGAGCTATTTCTGAGTCTGACTATGGGAACATCACAAATCCATAATTGGTCACACACATCCAGCTCAGTCGCCGTAAATCCTGATGTTGCTGGTTTTTACTTCTAAGTGATTTATGGGATCAGAGTGTGTCAAGAGACCACTTTCTAGTGAGGTTAAGCCCTGAAACACACACGGGGGACAGAAGATGGACCATCAATCACTGGGACAAACACACACACACATCAAATGCAGAATACACACACACAAAAAACAATAGCAGATTTGTTTCACAAATTCTTTTTTCTGTTATTTTTATGGTCAGATTGCAGTTAAAATATACACACTAAGATCCATCCTAAAAATCACAATTTGTATTTTTTTGACGTGTTTGTCAACTCCCTTATGATTGTGTGTCTTTAAAGGCTTTCTGCAAGGTTTTCAATGTGCCTTAAGACGACTCTTGTTGTGAGTTGGCGCTAAATAAGTAAACTGAACTGAATTCAATATAATCGCCATTCAGGGGAGAAGATAAAACATGTCGCTACGCTAAAAGCCAGATAATTTTTGCAAATTTTAAGACGAAATCGCGAAATCTCGTTGTTCCTACAGAATTAAAAAAAAAGCGAGCGAAGGCGGCAAACACTGCTGCCACCTAGCAGTGGGAGTTTGAATTGCACCACAGCAAAAGAAATACAGCACGTTTGTATATTAAAATTATTAATAAATAAATAAATACCCTTCTTTAAAATATTGATTCAGTATCATAAGACAATATATTGCAACATTTCAGTGAATCAATGTTTTCTTACATTAAAACGTGACAAGATGAGACCTGGTAATGTTTACCAGGTCACCAGAGCAACCGTGGTTAGGGAATTTATTAACTTACATTATTAAAAGGGACATTATGGAAGTTTGACAGCCAAAACATGTATAGAAATAATAAATGTCTTCTTCATACATTCTCCTGCAATGCCCTGGTCCTGTAGAATGAGCCCTGGCATTTTTACTGTGATTGCCTGTTTTTCTGTAAAATCACAGAAAAAGAGAGATGCTCGGGTCGAGCAGGCTGCTTCATGCGCGTTCACGCTCAGGCATCGCCCGTAGCATTTGCTATCCGTAGCTTTAGCAGCAGAGAGAGAGGTAGTGCCACTTTGTCGCTGTTCCTAACGCCTAGTGACAAAGCTAGCTACATTTCTGAGGACCCTTAGCTACTTTCTGTAGAACTTTCTTCTAGATATTTCCTGCAAATTAGCAACAAAATAGCCATTTTCGCTCCGAACCGTTTTTTGAACGTTGTTTCAGCTGTCATCAAGGATATAAATGTTACAGATACTGTAAATGTAACTAGAGTGTAGCTCACCTTGTAAGATGTCTGACTCTCATGCAGAAGACCTGGGTTTGATTCTGGGTGTGAACATAGTTTATTTAGAGTTTCTTTTTTACATTAACGGTATATTTTTTTACAGTAAGATGCCCAAATTTTTATTTGAGACTCGCCGAACCGTATTGAATTCACAGATAAAAAAGATGTGGGTTCAACTTTCATTTTGGAACAATTTTCCAAGCAAGGGAAGGGAATGATCTGAGCATGCAGGAGGACTGACCCATCATAAACCTTTGTCGGCTGTGCTGAAGAGAAAGGTACAGAACCAAATTATTTAATTAATTAGCTGCGCGTTCTCCTGTCCTAACCCTAACCCGTTGGGTCCTTTAGAAGTGCTGAGCTGAGGGAACACAGGAAGTGAGTGCAAGTGAAGATAATCACGTCCTCCCCCTTCTTCATCCTGCCTTCACCTTCTCTCTTCACTGATGTTTTTGTTTCTGTTTTTACAGACGCTTTAATCCAAAATAATTTACACACTAATCCAACATGCATGTTTTTGGTTTATGGGAGGAAAACTGAGAACCCAGAGAAAACCCTTTTATGCATGGTGAGAACATGCGGAAAGGCCACAGTTGCAGCCGGGATTTGAACCCGCAACCTTCTTGCTGCAATGCAACAGTACCAGCCTATATGATGTTCCCCTAAATAAAAATGCAGTAAATATGACACATGTGAGCATTTGCAAGCAGGAATAAACTAAAACACACACATGCACGCACACACACACACACACACACACACACACACACACACACACACACACACACACACACACACACACACACACACACACACGCACACACACCTTGAAACTTTTTCTCTGGAGGCTCTCAGCTCCAGACTGTGGTTGTTTTGTTGCTTTTTCCGTTTCCGTGGTGTTTTTACCTTATCTCTGTCTAACACTCCCATCTGTAGACCAGCACGGTGTCATTGTTGCCTTCAGATTATTTGATTTAGTTATCTTTAAAGCAACACACCCCGCGACCCTGCGTGGACAAGCGGGTTCAGCAAACGGATGGATGGATGGAAAACAACACACCTTAATTATGCTGTCAGGCTTTAGTAGTCGACAGCAACAGAAACATGTCCAGCAGCCGAGAGGACTGAACACATTTTTACATTTAATCACAACAAAAATCCTTTTTTTCCCCCTGAAAATTTAACACAAATGCAGAAAAACTTAACATGTGATTTTAATAACTGAGAACTTATTCAAAAACTCCGAGTCAATAATAGCCTTTGGAGTTGGAATGAAACCCAGATTTGAGTCATAACAGCGCCTGCACTCATTTAACTGGATGATGAGTTGAATTCTGGGATTACCATCACCCTAACTGATGACCCACAGTGGGAATAACTATGCATGTGGAAAAAGCACATATATTTGACCAAAAAATAAGCATTAGCATCTAAAGATAAAGGTGGATCACTGGAAAAACCTAAACTATAAATGATTTATATAAACCATAAATGGATCGACTCCATGCCACGCCGCATGGCGGCAGTATTCCAGGCCAAAGGAGCCCCAAATGAACACGGAGTGCTGTACTTGTTCATACTTTCATTTTCATACTTTTTAGTTGCCAACGTTTCTAAAATCCCTTTTTTACATCGGCCTTAATGGATATTCTAATTTTCTGATACACAGAGTTTGGGATTTTCATTAGTTGTCAGTTCTAATCATCAAAATTAAAAGGAGCATTTAGAAAACATCAGCCTGTGTCTAATGAATAAATCTAATATACAAGTGTCACTTTTTAATAGATTTACAGAAATAAATCAACTTGTGATATTCTAATTTAATGCCGCACCTGTGTGTGTGTGTGTGTGTGTGTGTGTGTGTGTGTGTGTGTGTGACTCAGGGCAAAAGGCAAAGCGCGTAAGAAAATAGCTTTTATAGATCCGTTCCCTTCCATTGAATTTTCTTTGTTCCGAGGACCCACGAGCCGACCGGACGGGGACTTAGACTCTGTATTAACTGGACTAGTAGAAACCAGTTTAAACTGGCAAAAACAACCTCAGTCGCCGCTTTAGCCCTCCGTTCATTACTCCTGTAATTCATTGTAGACGCCCATCATCACGGAGACCCACGTGATCAGGTGACCCCCCTCCTGCTACTGATCTAATCTGACTGATGTTTACAGAATCCTGCCTCCGTAATCCTAAACAGGGAACACCACAGGAGCAGCGTGAATCCAGATTACATCTGTTACTTCCAAAGAGCGGGACGCACTGAGGCTGTGAGACGTGCTGTGCTGCCCCCTCTCCTTATTCAAGGTCCTGTCAGATCTTTCTGCTGATTAAATCACTTCTGCCTCTCCCACCCACGCGTAGCCCCGCCGCTGACGTAGAAGCGATCCTTATTTGGAATCCTGGAACATTAATTACGGAAAACGAACGATCCATTAATTTCATTTTCATTTTTGCCTCGTCCATCAAAGATGAACAAAGGTGTCTTAAGGCTGGGGCGGCTTTGATTCCTGGACTCAGTTCAGGAGTTCAAAGGGCAAACTCGACCTACTCGACTCCTTCTGAGCTTCTACAGTTTGTTTTTTAAAGAAAATATTGGCTCTGCACATTCTTGCTTTCTTCCTTCACAATAAGAGTCTAAAACATTACCTTAAAAGATCTAACCCTGTGGGGGACGCTCCAGGAGTACGGGGTGGGTGGCTTTCTGTTAAGGGCCATCCAGTCCCTTTACCAGGAGAGCATGAGTTTGGTCCGCATAGCCGGTAGTAAGTCGGACCTGTTCCCAGTGAGGGTTGGAGTCCGCCAGGGCTGCCCTTTGTCACCGGTTCTGTTCATCACTTTTATGGACAGAATTTCTAGACGCAGCCGTGGTGTGGAGTGTGTCGAGTTTGGTGGCAGGAGAATCTCCTCTCTGCTTTTTGCGGATGATGTGGTCCTCCTAGCTTCATCCAGCTCTGACCTTCAGCTCTTGCTGGGTAGGTTCGCGGCCGAATGTGAAGCGGCTGGGATGAGGATCAGCACCTCCAAATCTGAGACCATGGTTCTCGACCGGAAAAGGGTGGCTTGTCAACTCTGGGTCGGGAGAGAGGTCCTACCTCAAGTGGAGGAGTTTAAGGATCTCGGAGTCTTGTTCACGAGTGAGGGTAGGAGGTATCGGGAGATCAACAGGCGGATTGGTTCGGCGTCTGCAGTGATGCGGACGCTGAGCCGATCTGTCGTGGTGAAGAGGGAGCTGAGCCAGAAAGCCAGGCTCTCGATTTACCGGTCGATCTACGTCCCAATCCTCACCTATGG
Organism: Nothobranchius furzeri; assembly: GCF_043380555.1. Taxonomy (NCBI): domain Eukaryota; kingdom Metazoa; phylum Chordata; class Actinopteri; order Cyprinodontiformes; family Nothobranchiidae; genus Nothobranchius; species Nothobranchius furzeri. Next base: position 51,341,545 of record NC_091755.1, on the reverse strand, counting down.
TCATGAGCTTTGGGTAATGACCGAAAGAGCGAGATCGCGGATACAAGCGGCCGAAATGAGTTTCCTCCGTAGGGTGGCCGGGCTCAGCCTTAGAGATAGGGTGAGGAGCTCGGACATTCGGGAGGGACTCGGAGTAGAACCGCTGCTCCTCCGGATCGAAAGGAGCCAGTTGAGGTGGTTTGGGCATCTGGTCAGGATGCCTCCTGGACGCCTCCCTGGGGAGGTGTTTCGGGCATGTCCTGCCGGCAGGAGGCCCCCGGGTCGACCCAGGACACGTTGGAGAGGTTACATCTCCAATCTGGTCCGGGAACGCCTTGGAGTCCTGCCGGAGGAGCTGGTGGAGAAGGCCGGGGAGAGGACGGTCTGGAGCGCCCTAGTTGGGATGCTGCCCCCGCGACCCGGACCCGGATAAGTGGAGGAAGACGACGACGATCTAACCCTGGAACTTACCTGTGCAAAATTCATATTTACCAGCAGCTTGATTTGCCGCACCTGCGATGACGCCCCCAGAAAATGTTGATAAGGGCGGCCAGACGGGGCCAAAGAAAATTATGGGGTGGCACACCAACCCGGTCCGTGTGGTAACTCTGAGAGAGCTTAGCGTGTGGCGATGCATTGCATTTATCCTTTATTAATCCTTTTTAAAAAAACAATATGTATTGAAAACATTTAGAAACAAACATTTTAGAAAACTGCATTTAAGTTATTTTAAATCTTATTTTAAAATTAATTATGTTTTGTTTTTAGTTTAATTCACCCGTTGCTGTCTTCACAAAAAAACTATAGAGATACTAACTTTGTTTAAATGGTGAGCAGCAGAAACATATACATATAGATTTTTTTTACAGATGATTTCTTTAGACCAGACAGCTTTATTTATTTAGCACATGTGCTACACAAAGGCAACTCAATTTGCTTTACTCAGTAATTGCATAATTTTTTGTTGTTTTTTACATTTATGTCTTGAATAAGTAAGATTAACTCATGGTTTGAGTGAACATTAATATGATTTTATTAACACTGGTCTTTCCAGGGGGGCAGCAATTTTCTAAGGTTGGCCATGTGCACCCCTGGCCACCCCTTGGGGGTGCTACTGCGCGCTTGTGACGTGGGATGATTTGTCTCGGTTCACTAAGATTTAGAGATGTGTGAACAATGTTTAAGAGTTATTTTGGGTTTTAGATCTTTGAGTAAAAATTGAGAACAACAAAAAAATAGTGTTGTGAAAGAAATATCCGTCTGGAAATTGTATTTAAACTTTTTTAATCTTACATTTACACTTGAATTGTGTTCATTTCTTCTCATCATTTATTGATTTTGCCAGATGTTTTCTAATGTGACAAATGAGAGCCATCTTGTTGTTTTTGATCAGATAACTCATGTTTTTAGCCCCAGGACGTCTGCCCCTATGGTGGACCCGAGACTCCTTTTTGTTTCCACAAATGTGACCAGACACAAGTTCTAGTTTGACAATGACTGTCCCCAGACCGTCTAAACATCACCGCAGAGAGAGCGGTCAGGACTCCTTTAAAGGAAAATATTGCACTTTGGAGGAATGCTCAGCACAGACACCAACAATGACCCAGACGTCATGCTCTGCTGTTTCTATTCGAGCTCAGTCTATGGAAGAAAGTAGGTTTCAAGGCCATTAAGTCATACTAGAAAATATCTAATTTTCAATTATACACATTTTTTCTTTGATTTCCAAGTAGTAATTTTAAGAAACTGTGCAAGAAAGAAGAAGGTTATGAAGACCAAACTTACCATATTATGACAATTTTATGTACATAGTGTAGTTTAATAGTTCTGTGGTCGATATCAAACATGTTTATGAAGTTCTTTGCTCTAAATCCCTCTCAAATAAATACATTTCAGCAGTTTTATTCTTGACAGTTTCAGTACCTGCCAGAATGAGTCGCTTTAAAGGTGCATCAGTGTCTGTGTGTGTGTCTATATTTTACAGTAGGGCTGCTCAATTAATCAAATTTTAATCCCAATTACGATCTGAGTTTTGAACGATTTTAAAAACAAAACAAGCCGATTATTTGCTCCTCCCACTTGCGCTGCCCTGAGTAGCAAATGAAGCGCTCCTCCCACAGTGTTGCCAGTGACTTTGACGCTATTTCCAACAGCTTTTCAGACCCCCTTCTTGACTTTTTAAATCTTAAAAGTACCTAGCGAACACCTCAGAAACATATCTGGTAACCCTTAGCTACTTTCTGGATAACTGTCGTCGACATTTCCTGCAGGTTAGCTAAACACTCCGCCTGCGTTCCGGACCGTTCTTCACAACATTAGGAAAGGGAATGATGTAGTGATGTGTCGGTCGCTTAAGAAACGGCTCTCAGAGCCGGCTCCCTGTTGGATTAACCAGAGTGAGTGACACACACACCGTACCTGCGGGCTCCTGAGCCGCTAAAAACAGCTAAATGTGTGCGTGCGGCGTGCTAAACACACGTGCAGCTTGCCCGTGATTGCTGTGAGACCAGGTTGGGGGTGGGGGTTGCAGCTGTGGGTGGGACATTTATTACATTAACTGATGGACCTGTAAATAAATAGTTTATAAATAAGGTAGAAATAAGTTCCTCACGCTGATAAATAATAACTAATCTCTCTGAGGACACGGTGCTAGTGCACTCTCCTACAGCACCTTGACACGACTAAATAAATGTTATGCAACATTTTGTGAACATCAATTTATTTGCATGTATTTGTTATAAATGCCACTGCATAATTCTTGCTGTCAGTATTTGCAAGATATTGGTATTTGGGTCTGTACTGGTTAGACTTAAATGAGTTAAACCAAGGTCTATAGCCCTATATTGGTCTTTTTATACTGGGAATCAGGAGTTATTTTAGTGATCATCTTGTTTCTTATCTATTTTTGTCCTGATTGTGCCCTGAGCAGTTTTATGACTGAATAAAAACAAATAAAATCAACATTAATTGAAAAATCATCTTAAATAATCAAGATCTTAATTTCAGTCACAATAATCGTGATTATTGTTTTTGCCATAATCGAGCAGCCCTATTTTATAGGATATGTTCATGTGTGTGTGTGTGTGTGTGTGTGTGTGTGTGTGTGTGTATGTTTGTGTGCAGTTCTAAACTGTGTGTGTGTGTGTGTGTGTGAATCGCTGTGTTTGAAAGTGGAAGAGTGTTTTGTTTTTAATTGTTGTGTTTGTGATGAGGGATGAGCTGCCAACAGCACCAGAGTCCGAGGTCACACATGCCCCAGCAGCTGATGGGCACCAATAGGCCAGCCCAAACCCAAGCCCAGGGACGAAGGGGGCCCAGTCAGAGGGCGTCACACTCAAGACACCAGCCCCCAGCCAAAGGGAACCCTTTATAATAACTGGATTATTTACAAGCTTCAGCCTGTGGAGCCTTTTAAGAAAGGCTGAAAACTAACCCTAACCATCAGTGTGTTTTTATTATTTTTCAAAAGCCACATTTCTGATTAAAACCATGTTGGGCTTTATTTGGTGACAAATGGTAAATGGCGTGTATTTGATATAGCGCCTTCAAGAGTCTTTGAACCCCCCAAGGCGCTTTACAACACAATCAGTCATTCACCCATTCACACACACATTCACACACTGGTGGGGATGAGCTACAATGTAGCCACAGCTGCCCTGGGGCGCACTGACCGAGGCGAGGCTGCCGAGCACAGGCGCCACCGGTCCCTCCGTTAAGTGTCTTGCCCAAGGACACAACAACAGCGACAAACTGATCAAGCGCTTAACTCCTGTGCCACCGTCGCCCCACATGTTCGACTACAGCTGCAGTTTTATTTTTATCATGCTGTTCTGTTATTGTGTTGTTCTTACTCTGTAATACTTTCATTTACAAGAAAGTCAGAACAAAAAGACAAGAGTAGAGGAAGGGACACCAACTTCTGGATCTTATGTGTGATGGTAACAGACCCAGGGTTGCCAAAAAGTCACAATATGTGATGTATTCTTCTCAGAGGTGTTGATGTTCTAACACTTATTGGAGGGAATTGCGTACAAAACAGACAGAAAAACATTCATTGTTTAATTCTTGAAGGATGGAACCGTGAGTTATAATGTTATGTGTCATTGTGTGGTACAGTTATGCTGATTGGAGAAACCAGCATGAGTCCAGGGGAAAGTAGATCGTTGTAGTGTTTCCATGCATGGTTCATCCTCTTTCAGTTGCATCACTTTCTCTTGTTTATTGGTTTCCATACAGGCTACGCCAGAGGAAATAGTCGTTACAGGTTATAACTACGTTCTGTGTGCTGAAGAGCTCGCACAGGCCCAGATTTACCCAGAATGCACAGCACCTGTTTGCTTTTCTTTGTTTCATTGTTTGTGCATCATTAGCACCCACCGTCTGCTAAAGCTTGGTTAATGCTTGACGCATTTACTTTCCGCTTGGTGATGCGGCTCGCGGATGGAACCCACTTCACAACTTGCAGCGTTTATGGTTCATGCGGCTTGTCTCTGCGGTGAGCCAAAATTCTCCCAAACTGTAGGGGGCAGCATGGAGCTCTACAGCATGCATCCAACACTACACCATAGTAGAAGTAAACATTACTGTTGTTTACAACATGGCATTCCAGCATTTTTTTAACAGCGTCCTCGTCTTTTCCGACAGTGCGAGCTATTTCTCTCCAAGAATTATTAACAACATGTTGATCACGGTGATCTTTGAGAGCTGAATCATACAAATGTCTGTATTTACGAACCTCTGCCATACTGGTTCTTGCCAGTCCGCCATGTTTTTCCACGTCCGTCCATCTGCGTGGTTAGAAAATTTCCTAGGTGCGCGGTGCGGAAAGTTTGGGCCGTGCGGAGGCGCGGTGGAGGGGCGTGGTTGTTAAAATGACGCAATTTTGCCGCGCGGAGCCGTGCGAACCTCGCGGACGCGTCAAGCATAAACCAACCTTTATTCTCCGTGTCAAATTCCTTCATCGGGGGTGGGTGGGGGCAGTGTGTTGAGGAAGTAGTAGGAAGACCCGTCAGGCAGGAAACGGTCAACAGAGCTCCAATGAAAAGCTCTCTCAATACTGTTTTGACTTCAAAGTTTGTTGGCCCTCTGGGGGCCCCAAACACTTGCCTGCCTTGCCTGTCGGCATGCAGTGCCTCTGGTTATGACTTTGGTTTTATGACAGGTCACAACAGTGATCCCTTCTTTCCACAGGACGTGAAAGCGTTGCAAAACGGTCACGAAAACGTACCACATGGCAGTTAGCTGTCGTTATGGTGGACGAGTTCCTTTCCACCGGCAGCAAAGTGAAACGTTGTGGACGCATCCCAGAAGCATATCAGTACGTTTCAAATCAATGTTTTACTACACTTTCAAAACACGTCAAACTCCACGGTTTAGATCGGGCAGGACAGGAAGTCAAACATGAAAGCAGTGTAAAACGTTCGTAAACTTTCAAAATAAAAGTCACGTACAGATAAACGTACGTCATTCAGCAGAACAAAAAATAAGCCACAGACCTTTTTGAAGCAGCCGTCTTTCTCCTTGCTTGTTATCATGTGGATTTCTGAATTCACGCGTGGTGTTGCAACTCTCCGGTGATTTTGTGGCTTTGGTAAATATTTCTTGCTAGTCTTAGACAATCGGATGCTTTTACTTTCAACAAATCAAACAGAGAGATGCCGCTTGATTGGCACCTGAGTTTCTGGTGCAAAATTCTCTTGTGACTGAAGCACAAAATCCTAATTTCCACCTGCAAAAAGCCTGCAGTCCTTTGGTGAACTAGAGCCTGAAATAAATATTCTATAGCTGCCAAACAAAAATGTTTTAAAGAGTAATTATGTAAGTAAAGTAAAGCCCAACACATCCTGTTTACATTAATGTTGCATGTACATTTTTTGGAGTCCCTGCTGTGTCATGGGATATCTCATTAAAATGAAACCTCTGAGGAATTTTACTGCCCTTTTACCCCAAAATAATAATAATAATAAACACACACATCTGTTTCTGTGACCCTGAGTGGACGGCGGGGACGAATGACTCCTGGAGAATTAACTTCCTGTCCACACAGATGAGAAAATCCACAAAACGTAAACAAACATAGCCCAGTGTAGTCGTAAAAACAGATGTATTTGATCGGAAATAAAACATTTGACATGTAATCTGTCTAATGATGAATGAATGAATAACTTTTATTTGATGTAGAGGGACAGTGTGCATTAAAAACATTCTACAGTGTAAATGTACCCAATTTTAGCCAAAAGGCAATTTTAGTCCCCCTTGATGCATTTTGTGCATCCGCACGTATTTTGGACTTGTTTTTAAATAATTAACTGCAGCTTTGCCCTTTTTCTACTTTCAGAGACATGTGGAGGAGCCTCACACTGTTAGTGGCGATTGCCTGTTCACTGGGAACGAAGGTAAATGCAAATTAACGCAATAATGAAAACAAACGCATTACAGGACTTCATAGCCTCTGTCCTTGACTGCATGTTCCTGGTTTCCCAGTCTCAGGATGTGGAACCATCGGCTGCAGCTGAAAAGCCCGAGGAGATGCAGGAGAATTTCAGTGACCTGTCGGTTTTACTTGGAGATGCAAGGCGCCAGATCTTGGCGTCCCAGTTTGAGTGCTACCTGAGGATGATCAATGATCCGCCTCGAACGGATGAAGGTGACTGCCTCACAGAAAACTCCCCATCTTGTATTCCTAAAAGCGGAAATCTGAAGTTTTTTTCTCAGAAGGCACCATCTAGAGGGGGAAAAACATACTGCCACTTTAAGCCCCTCGCACTACTTCTGTGACTATGGATGGAAGCAACACCATGTGTTCGGGAATGCACGCCTCGAGCTGGCCGTTATACCATTACTCTCATATGTATATGTATATACATATATACATATATATATATATATATATATATATATATGTATATGTATATATATATGTATATATATATATATATATATATATACATACATATATATATATACATACATATATATATATATATATATACATACATATATATATATATACATATACATATACATATATATATATATATATACATATACATATACATATATATATATATATATATATATACACATATACATATACATATACATACATATATATATATATATATATATGAAAGTACTAATTGTTGAAAAAAGTGCTAAGAATAAATATCAAACTCAACACCGTACAAGTTTTTAGGGTCTGATATTAATAAGAACTATTAGTAATGCAACAGCCTGCAATCATGTGCAAATGTAACTATCGCACATCTATTTTTTTCTCTCAGAATATATTTTTCTAAGTAATGTAATATATATATTTCTCTGACCAATGACAAAACTCAAATGAACACAGCACAAGAGTTTAATCCATGTGCAAAAACAAGCATTCGTTAAAATTGAGCTTCTAGGAGGATAATTTCATAAATTGGACATAAACGAAGAATGCGGTAAATCATTGTGACATTAGTGCACAATGTTTAAATGAAGCTGACGTTATTTGATTTCTTTAGCATGTTTTTAAACAAATTGGATCATTTTTAAATTCAACTGATTAGTGATTGTTTCTCGTTGCAGTTTGAACTTGCTGTTGGAAATGTTCCCTCAATAAAATGTGCTTATTTAGCTGCATCGCTAGTCTCTCCTACAAACATCGTAGTGCTTGCATCCATGCAAGGGACTGAGAAGAAGGAAGTCAGTTTGAAAGAAAGGAAACTTGCCCTTTGTCTCCTATTACTCCCATTCATTGCCTTTGAAAAGTTATTTTGTGCAGCGTTTCCCAGCATGCCGCTGCGCGACCTGCTACCGGCAGGTTTCCGCCCATTGTTGACAAGCTTTGTTAGAGCAGGCTGTGGCGAGATGCAGTTTATTTAAATATGACACACCATTGTTTAGAAGATCATTTATTTTATTAATCCTGTCGGATTTTAAAAGTTGCCTGCCAGTTTTGGCAAAGCTGAAACACTGATATTGAGAAAGATTCGAGGGCCAAAACATTTCAGATGAATAAACTGATAAAGTTTGAGTTTGCAGAGTTTGTTCTAAAGTTTTCTCATTACAAGCTAATCAACAGGTGTAAAGGAATGAAATGACTGTTTTCCACCAAAAGTCATTTTTCCCCCTTTCCTCTGACACAGAATTAGTCTGCATGAGATTTGGCCTCAAGGTCTCATGCATTCAGCCCAAGGGAAGAATGAAGAAAAAGACTCTCTCCTTTTATTAAATCAAAGAACTCTATTTTAATAAAGCTAATCAAACAAAGTGTTAGTCAATAATAAGATGTGACCAATCTGTGAAATCAAAATCTTAATTACTTTATTATAATCCTATAGAATATAATAAGTAATATGACTTTAACCGTCTGATGCATGAATTATGAAATCTTCAACCAAGATTTTTTAAACAATTTTTTTCATTCATTTTTAGGTGTGAATGAAACAAACTTCAACAAATATTTTTTGTAACATTTTGTTAATTTACAAATAATTTATTACATGTCCATCTCAGTGGACAGCGTGCATTCTGAACATGAAATATGTTGGTTTGACTTACTGAAGTCCAAAAGGAGGGGTTTAAATGCAATAAAGTCTTCAACAGCTGTGCTTAATAGCAAAAATAAGGAAATAACAATTTTGAGTACCTGTCCACTGTAGTGACCATTATGCACCAAAGGGTTAAATGTTTCCACTAGAGACTGATTACACGAAAGGTTAAGCCACATCACACATTGCTTTACTGATCCAATCAGAATCTGCCAGATCTGACGGAGGCGTGGTTTTGGTGGTGTTTGGTAAATCTGTCAACTTTCCATTCGACCATAAACCAAAACATCCGAAGTATAAAACTATGCCCACGTCATCTTTAACGCCAGTTCAAAGCGTTCTAGAGAAGTTGTCGGAGTGGCCAATCCGTAACTTTCCACTTCAGCCGAAAGAACCAACGACAAGCTGGATAAAACCTGTTGCTGTTCCAACTGCCGCAACGGTTCCTTTCAGAATAAAAGCTGAACCATCACGACCCCGTTTTGGGCCTCGCTAGATGCCAACAAACTGTTGTGACCCGGAAGTATCTCAAGACTGGTGGTCGGCTGCCGCGGCTGTTTCTACATGCTCCGGCTCCATAAAGGTCAAGCTGGACCTTCACACCTCCTGATCAGTTAAAGAAATTAAATGACCCAGACATTTCAGGTGCACCCGCTTAGGGGCATGTCCATGGAGTGCCCTGGGGTAGCACATGCCACCCTTGAAGAATCCTGATCCCAGTGCCACTCCACTCCATTTGGTGGTGCACCAAGAAGTGGGATGCTAACCACCACAACACAGCTCAATAAAGAAGAAGACAAAGAAGAAGAAACATAATTGGTCATGGCCCAATGTGGAGCTCACAAATTCACTAGAATGAAAAAGAGAAGGATTTTGTGAGGATGACTGTAGGTGCCACTCATGCATCAACAAACATAAAAACGCCACTGCATCCGGTATTTCAAACTAAAACCAGTGTTGCATTGTTGTTCTCGCTTTTTAGCTATTATTAATAACAGCAATATCAATTCTTTGCGTATGACAGTTCACCTTATTTTTACGAGTATGTCTTTAAATGTATCTCGGGGTCTTGTTCACGAGTGAGGGTAGGAGGGATCGGGAGATCGACAGGCAGATTGGTTCAGCGTCTGCAGTGATGCGGACGCTGAACCAATCTGTCGTGGTGAAGAGGGAGCTGAGCCACAAAGCCAGGCTCTCGATTTACCGGCTGATCTACGTCCCAATCCTCACCTATGGTCATGAGCTTTGGGTAATGACCGAAAGAACGAGATCGTGGATACAAGCGGCCGAAATGAGTTTCCTCCGTAGGGTGGCCGGGCTCAGCCTTAGAGTTAGGGTGAGGAGCTCGGACATTCGGGAGGGACTCGGAGTAGAACCGCTGCTCCTCCGGATCGAAAGGAGTCAGTTGAGGCGGTTTAGGCATCTGGTCAGGATGCCTCCTGGACGCCTCCCTGGGGAGGTGTTTCGGGCATGTCCTGCCGGCAGGAGGCCCCGGGTCGACCCAGGACACGTTGGAGAGGCTACATCTCCAATCTGGTCCGGGAACGCCTTGGGGCCCTGCCGGAGGAGCTGGTGGAGGTGGCCGGGGAGAGGACGGTCTGGAGCTCCCTAGTTGGGATGCTGCCCCCGCGTCCCGGACCCGGATAAGCGGAGGAAGACGATGACGACAATCTTTAAATGTATTATGTCCAATTTCAAATAATGTAGTGCCCTCGCAGGAGCAAATTTCCTGAAACGCTCTGCACACAACCCACAGTCGTAAAGGACAGTCCATGTGGAAGCTGTCCGGAGACTGGTCTGTATGCATTCTGCACTCAGTGTAAATGAGGCGTTAGAAACATGATGCAACCCTGGGCCCTAACCCTCCCCCAGAGCATTCACAAACAGCCCAGTCCACAATCCCATGCAGTTAGAGCAGAACTGTTTCACCCCTTCCTGTTCAGACAAATGAATCACACGCACCACTCACATCTACCCTGAGAGATCAAAAATAAAACAAACAATCTTATCTTAATCTCTTCAAGGCACTCGAGGAGTACAGACACTTCTCTCTTTCGCTCCCTTATCTTTTTCTCCCAAGGCTCTTTGTCCTGTCTGCTCACAGAGCACTTCTCTGCATTTCTTCTGAACAACTAACCATGGATTTGATAAACTGGTCATTCAATGCAATCGATAAGATTTTTTCAACAATGAGAACTGAGCAGGGGCTCCCACATGTCCACAGGGGACACACCCGGTGGGATATATGCTGGATTCCTGGAAGGAGTGGAAGATCATATGCCTCTGCCAGCTGTCCATTGAGGATATCGAAGACGTGTGGATATTCGGCCTGATGATCACTGGATTTCTCCTGATTGGAGTGGGAAGATTTCTGGTTTTCTGGAAATTTGGGAAGACGGTAGCGATTGGAGGGTGATCCGCACCCACGGAAAGCGCCGTCCGTGTGGAGACTTCACAGACTGGGACGTTACTCGAGGTGAACCGTAAGCTGGACAATGTTCTAGCTGCAATACCGGTATTGGTGCATAAAATGGATGTCATCTCGGAGAGAGTCACCGGACGGTATGGATGGACAGGTTTGAAAACCCAAAATTGGCTTCACAGAAGGACTGGAAACGATCAGTTTAAAGACTGAAGGCAGAGAGGAAAATTATCTCAGCCTGACCCAAACAAATTCTCCCTCCCACCTGTGACTGTACAGTAGATGAGCGCCGTAGATGGCTGCTCTCGCTGGGGAAAACAGGATCCCAGCCCCCCCCCCCCCCCCTCCTATTGGAGTCTCATGTTATGTTGTGTTGTCTGAAGTCTGTTGCATATCTGTTGAGGTGTTTTTTTGCAGATTAAAGCTGCCCTCCTGGTGGAGGGTAACTCTGAAGTGCCTTTTTTTCCCTTCACCTGAACCAATCCTCATGTAAACCCTCTGATCTCTATTAAGGTAGCACGACTCAGGGTTGCGAATGACCACAGTCACCAATTCTTGTCATGTGTCTTGCCCATGTATGTCTGATCTCTTAATTGTGTGTACTGAAACTCTAATTTCCCTCTGGGATTACTAAAGTATTGATTGATTGATTGATGATTGATTGATTGATTGATTGATTGATTTAGACTGGAAACAATGCACTGCGTCACCTGTATATGTCCTGCCCTCTTTAGGTCCTTACTGCAACCGTACCTGGGATGGGTGGTTGTGTTGGGGAGACTCAGCACCAGGGAGTCACCATCAGTATTGTCCTTCATATTATGCAGACTTTGATCCTGAAGGTGAGGCCATAACTTTCACACCAAACAAGCCCATTTTAAATGTTTTCTCAATATGTGTGTGTGTGTGTGTGTGTGTGTGTGTGTGTGTGTGTGTGTGTGTGTGTGTGTGTGTGTGTGTGTAATGCATATCTTCTTACAGAAAAAGTGGTCAAAGTGTGTAATCCTGATGGCCAGTGGTTTCGCCATCCGGAGAGCAACAGAATCTGGACTAATTACTCACAATGTTCAATCCGCAATGAAAAGTTCAAGGTAAAAAAAAAAACCAACCAACATCATGCTGCTTAACCACATCTGAAATTGTTTGGTTTTGAACCAGATTTAAAAAGTCTAGAGGTGGATGGCCCTCTGTTACGGCCCTTCAGTCCCTTCAGGGTCGGACTCCGCCAGGGCGGTCCTTCCTCAGCAGTTCTGTTGTCCTTGTGGACAGAAATTCTACCCAGTCATGGGGTGGAGGTTGTTGAGTTTGGTGACTGGAGGATTGAGTCTCTGCTTTATGCGGATGTTGTGGTCCTATTAGCTCCATCATACTGACCTGTGCGTGCTGGGGAGGTTAGCAGCCCAGTATGAAGTGGTTGGGGTGACGATCAGTGCCTCTAAACACATGGTTCCAGAACAAATAAAGGTAGATTGCTAACTCCAAGTTGGTGCTGGGGTCCTACCTCAAGTGGGGGAGTGTGTCTCGGGGTCTTCTCCACAGGTGAGGGGAGGAAGAAGAGAGATGGATGCTAAGGATGCTAAACTGGTTGGTTGTGGCGAATGGAGCTAAGCCAGAAAGCAAAGTTCTCAGTTTAGCAGGCGACCTTCATCCTAATCCCTACCTTTGGTCAGGAGCTTTGTGTCATGCCCGGAAGCACAGGATCGGGAATCCAAGTGGCCAAAATGAGTTTCCTCTGTCGGGGGGCTGGGCTCAACCTTAGAGGGAGGATGACGAGTTTGATCATTTGGGAGGGATTGAGATTAGATGTCGAGAGGAGCCCGCTGAGTTCGTTTGATGAAAGTGCCCCCTGTACGCCTCCCAGGGGAGGTGTTTCAAACACATCCTTCCAGCAGGAGGCCCCCGGGTCGACCCAGGACATGTTGGAGAGATTATATCTCTATGTTGGCCTGGGAATGCCTGGGGATCATGTGGAGGTTTCTGGGGTAAGGTATGTTTGAGCCTCTTTGCTGGAGCTGCCTCTCTTTCACCCAGATAAGCGGAGAGAAGATGCTTCTCTGGCCTTTTCTAAACGTTTACCTGAAGCTTCACAAATCTTTTGTGCACAAAACTTCTCCTGAATGACTTAATTTTCCATCTTTACAAAAGTGTCTGAAAGCAACAAATTCCACATTTCCATATAAATTCCATATCCTGAAAAGCAATCCAGAAACAGAACCGAGCATGGCTGAGCATAACAGCCTGAGTGCAGAGATCAGTCTTGACTTCATGACTTGTGCAACAAACACCAGAGATGGTCAACAGTAGCTAATTAGCTCAGAATTCCTGTTGGGAATCGAAGGCTAACTTAGCACCTGACTGAAACCTGCTTACCTTGATTCTCTCTGTGTTGAGCTCCTTCCTGAATAAGATGCAGTCAATCACAAAATAAAGGTCATAAATATTTTTATCAGTGCATCTAAATTCATGGTTGGTCACATATCATTTGTAGTTGTTTCCCAGGAAGTTATGTTATGTATTCATGCCCTCTTCTTGCTTTCTGCTCTGAATTTTGCATGCAAGGCTCTGCAAACACACATCTGTGTTTTTGTTTTCCATAATCAGTTTCGCTCTGTCCCCACAGTTTGCAATGAGTATGTACTACCTGGCTTTGGTGGGTCATGGTCTTTCTATCATCTCCCTGATCATCAGTCTGGTTATCTTCTCTTATCTGAAGTGAGTTAAGTGAGAGTTTTTCTTCCTGAACAATTTCCTGTTAGAAATTCATGTTTTGTGTATTTATTTAAAAAGATAGTTTAAAAACCAACAAGTATGCAATATTAAACTAATCTTCCATCAGTGCATATTTCTGCTGAAACCTGAGCTGAATGATGTTCTGTCAGTACTTTCTGGATGTTCTGCAAACTGATTTTGTCTCCTGCAGCAGTCTCAGCTGCCAGAGGATCTCCCTCCACAAGAACACGTTCCTCTCCTTCATCCTGAACTCTATTGTTACCATCATGTGGCTTTCAGTCTCTGTGGCCAACAATAAAACCATAAGTTCCAGCAACCCCGTGAGCCCGACTTCTGCATAAACTTTGCTTTCTGTTGTACTCAAATCTATTGAGGAGGTTTCTTTCCTCTTGTTTTCACCATCAGGTGAGCTGCAAGATCCTGGCTGTGCTGACTCAGTACACATTCATGTCCAACTATTTCTGGATGCTGTGTGAGGGCATCTACCTCCACACACTCATCATAGTGGCTGTTTTTGTTGAGGAACAGCAGCTCTTCTGGTACTACATCCTGGGGTGGGGTAAGTTAAGAGGTCTACAACAACTTCCAACTAGATATGTTGCTGTTAGACCTGTCCAAGCAAAGACAGTTGTACACATATCTGCTCTCGTAGAAGGAAGCATGGCGTCTAATGAGGCGTCGCCAGACTTAGACCCGATTTTTGTGATTACATGTTACGAAGCTGTTAATATTTTTCAACAAAATTTTGGACGTTCCCAGAGATTTTAATTATCCATCGAAAGCAACAGCTCCGCAAGCCGATTGGTTAGAATGTCGCTTGGGAAATCGAAGAGAGCGGCAGATTACAGCCGAACATGAATTCAGCCAACATTAGTCTCTTGTTAAAACCAGGCAAAGACCCTGCATTTCTTACCAGCTATCGCCCAATTTCCCTTATTAATGTTGATCTCAAAATAATTTGTAAAGCCCTGGCAAAAACATTAGAGAAGGTAACCCCTTTCATAATACACCCTGACCAAACTGGTTTCATCAAGGGTAGACAGTCATCCACAAACTCACGTAGATTACTTAATTTGATAGATTTCTCTTACAGTAGAAACATAGAAACTAGTATATTATCTCTAGATGCGGAAAAGACTTTTGATAGAGTTAACTGGAAGTTCTTGTTTGCAACTTTACATAAATTTGGTTTTGGGAACTTCTTCATAAACTGGCTACAAACATTAAACAGTTCACCAACAGCACGTGTCAGGACGAACGACCAAATATCAGCTAGCTTCTGTCTTCAGAGGGGGACCAGGCAGGGATGCCCACTCTCCCCCCTCACTGTTTGCTATCTTTATCGAACCACTAGCAGTAGCAACTAGACAAACAACAGGTATTAAAGGCATTAAATGTAAGAAAATAGAACATAAGAGCAGTCTTTATGCAGATGATGTTTTATTCAAGCATAAGAAAACATGAAGGCTTTAAATGTATTAGTATCAGCACCTATCTGACAGCATGGTGGGAGTATCTAAAAATGACAGTCTTCAATAATACCATGCAGACGCACACCTATCTGGAATAATCCTGATATTTTGAAAAATAATAAAATGATGAACCTTCCGGACTGGAAAAATAAAGGAATCCTATACCTGGAACGCATATATGAAGGATTGGACTTCATCCCATTTAACAAAATTCCCAATTTGGAACGGATAAGAATAGCTTTTTAGAACATCACCAAATTAAATCTGTAGTGAAACAAAAATTTAAGCTCAATAAAATAGAATTACAAACACCACCAAGGGTATTTGACTGCTATAATCTGAAACCCCCCAAACTACTGTCTAAAGTATATAAGACACAGTCCAAAATAGACGATAGAATAGCAAGCCCTATTGAAAAATGGGAGGTGGATCTATCACTCAACTATGACCAGAACTTCTGGTCCCAAACTTGTTTAAAAAATTTTTAAATGATCAGACACCCCAATTTACAATTAATTCAGTACAAAATTCTACACAGAGTACACTATACAGGTAATCGGATGTTCAAGATGGGGTTTGTGTCGTCTGACACCTGTAGACACTGCACAAACAACGTTCCTGACAATTACATCCACGCACTGTGGTCCTGTCCACCTGTCCAGGAATTTTGGGGTAGAGTATGTGAAGACCTGTCAAAGTGTCTTAAATGCCCAATCCCAACTTCCCCCTGTTTGTTTACTGGGAAACCTGGACGATGTCCTGATTGATACATCTTTGGCTCACGTGGTTCTGACTGGCATGTGCATTGCTAAGAAAACTATCCTCTTGAACTGGAAAAATAGAGATAATCTTTCCATCAACCAGTATAGAAATCTTTTGTTAGATCATATTACACTTGATACAACCTCTGCTTCCACTTCAAATCAATCTCTCTGGGCTCCTTTGATCGGTTCCATCACATAGCGATGATGGGGTATCATTGATATTGTCCTGCGGGATGATGTGGGTGATGGGGTGGAGGGTCTGAGTTTGGAGTACCCGGATGTTCCCTGGAGGTGGGTTTACTGGGGGTATCTGGGACTGGGGGGCTTCTGCCCCCCTCTGGCGGTGCTTGGGTTGCCTCGGGGGGTGGACTACTGGCGGTTGTGAGTGGGGCCCCTTGGGGGTCTTGGCGGTGGCCATGGGTTGTTGCCTGGCAGCTGCATTGCCCCTGAGCGTGTCTGGGTGGGGGCCTGGGGGCTTGGAGTGTGGAGGTGGCCGGCCCCGTGTGGGGATCTGGGCGGGGCCTTGGGGTCGGGTCCTGACGTGTATGCTGCCGGGAAGAAGGCAGGAACATGTGGCAGTGCCTGGCCCGGGCTCAGGGGCCTCAGGTAGACCTTGGCTCCTCTGCTGTTCCATCACAGGGGAGGGGGATGTCCAGGAGGGGGAGGACCCAACCTTACTTGGATGTCCTATGTCTTTTATAATCCAGAAGTTGTGCAAATACAGGGATGGGAGTAGGTATTCTGCTGGGATGGGGCTGGGTTGGTGCCCTCGGACTCCGTGAGCCTCTGTGAGGCTGCTGCTTTGGGCCCTGGCAAGATGGGCTGGGGTCTCCATGCTCTGGGTGGCATTTTGGCAACAGAGGTGCCTATTGGGGCCAGTGGGGGAGCTGGCTCCCTGGAGGGCTTAAGTCCAACCAGCCATTCCTCCCCATCCCTACACATTTTTTTCCTCCTGCTCCCTCACATCATCACACAATCATGCACATAGGACCTTAGGGGGTGGACAAGTCAGGGGGTGCGGGTATGTACCCCATTTCCGCATTCCTGTGGCAACCTGCCCCCCAATTTTATTTGCACCTTAAACACTTCCACCAACGACATTCCACGCAAACACACGCTTAGGGCCTTGGGAGTGGGCACATTCAACGGCATTTGGCAGGGGGATTTTTCAGCCTCATTCCGAGTGCCGGTGCCCACTTCCAACTTTAAACTGCACATAGACACTGAGGGCTGTGGATGCAAGTGGGGTAGTGTGGTGGCATCAGCTGGCGTAGGCCAGATGATGACCGCACTGCCCGCTCACCACAGCCATGGAATGCACCTCATCAACACTCACTAACACTAAATTGAAGCAGGCGGAGGGAGACTAGGGTCTTAGCACACCTCTGTTGTCACTTGGCTTTCCGGGGCTGGAGGCTAGGAGGGAGATCTGGCCATCTGGTTGGGGTCTGGGGTGGTGGGTTGCTTTGCTCAGCGTTGGGCGGGCGAGCCTGCTCATCAGCACCCCAGCAGAAAGGGTCGAACTCTGGGAACCGGTAATGGTTGTACCCCATGTGCAGCAGTACTGGGACCAGAGTGAATAGGGTATGTATGGGGAGCATGAGTGGGTGTCCGGCATGCATTTTTGTAAGTCTTTGGTTGTATGTGTATGTGTGAGCATGAAGGAGGGAGTGTGTGACTGTGTCTGTGTATGACTGTATATATCAGGTGGGGCCTTTAACTCCTTCCTTCTCCTGGGACTTCTTTTGTTAATTAATATACATCTTCATCTCCCCTCCCCCTGTCACACCTGGTGTAGAGTGTGGTGCCTTGGTCTGCCTGAGTGTTCGTGGCTCCCGGGTCAGGGGGTTTAAGATTTTTGGTGTCTGCCTGACCAATCCCGGTGGCTGCCTGGTGGGGTCTGGGTCCCTGGGCTCTGCTGGGTTCCCGGCGGGAGTGGTTGCCCCCAGGTCCCGGGTTGCTGGGTCCTGGGCTCGGCTGGCTGGGGGGTGGGAGGATGCGGGCGGGCCTGTGGGCTTGCCGCTGATATCCCCCCGGGACCCTGCCGGCTGCTGGTTGTGGCCCCCCCGGGGCGATCCCATGTGCCTCTCGAGAGGGGCAGGGGCTTTTCTGGTCGTGGTCTCCTTGGGGTCCCTGTGCTCTGGGGCAGCTCCTGGATCTCTGGGACTTTGAGCTCCCTCCATCTCCTATGCATCTTTGGGGGCAGATCTGTGGCCCCTCACACTCTCTATTGGACGCTTCTATAGAGAAACCTTACATAAACAAGCGCGTGTGCACACACAGGTGCTCACATGGTGCTCTCATAAGTATGGACTTGGGCACGTTCAACACATGGCTTAAGGCTGTGTTTGGCACTAAATGCACTGTGATTCATTATCGTGTGATTGTTCAGTAAAACAATGTTGATTTCACATTTCTTCATCAATTTGACACAGTTATAGCTTGCCCTTGTTCTTGTACATCATTGATTGTTTATTTTCGTTATTGTTTAGTCTGTGAATTTTAAAGACACATTTTGATACCAAGAACGTGGTTATTTTCAAACGGGGGAAAACTTTATTTTAGGTTTTGTGTGAAAATAAGTCCAGGAATACAAATGCGCTTCACGAAAGTGACGTCATCGAACCAGACACAGAGAAAAAGGAGGGAAAATGGCTTAAGTTCAGCAAACTTCCCACAGGAGGAAAGAACCATCATAAATCTGGTCGTGTGGTAAGTAGCAGCTACGCTAAGGGAGAGGAGATTATGTGGTGATGTCACATATGCGACGTGCCGATTTCTGGTGTGTAGTCATGCTAATTACAAACTTTTACAAGCTGATAAATCTCAAAGTACGTGACTGGCGTGGTCGAAACATCCAATTTAAATTACTTTTCATTTAAATTGCAGTACAACACGTGCGATCCAAGGCGTCAGGTAAAGCGGATTAGAAAATAATGCTTTTAGCCCCGTTGTCTTGAATTAATTTTTTTTGTTCTTACGGAGACCCATGAGCCGACCGGAAAGGGAGGAGACTTAGCTCCCTATTCCTCTTCAAAGAGATTAAACGAGAGCTGAAGATATCTAGCGACAGACATGGAGCAGATTGAAGAATGTCTTGTGGAAAAAGTCAGATGATTTAAACGTTAATACATCCATGACTGACGGAGTACAAACTTTGCTGACAGCAGGAGGCATAACAATGACACTCCAGCAAAGAAGTATAAGGAAAATGTCTCCATCAATATGTGAGTTTAAACCTGCCATCATAGAAGTATAAACTACGTTTAACGCACACAAACGTGTGTGTGTCGCGATCGTCGACATATAAATATAGGACAATAGGTTTCCATAAGCTCTAATAACACATTTTTGAAGATAAAATGGAGGTGGCCACCACCGCCATTTTGACCGTGTCACAGGTTCCGTCAAGCCCAGACAATTCCACAAAAGGGAAGAGAGGTGGAGCTGAGGGTGGGGCTGTAAGGCCGGGATCAAATGACGACATCCGGTCGAACTAGCTACAAGCTAACCTGAAGATAACCCAAAGCTAACGCGAAGGTGGGAGCTAAGCTAATGGAGGTAGCAACCTAGCTACAACCATGTTAACTGTGCAGAACACCAGAGCTTCTGAGTCAGAGATACGCCGGGCTGACCGCTGGGTAAAACCTGGTGGAACACAGAGGTCTCCGAGACCTCCACAAGCCGGCAGCCACACAGCAGACAAGCGCCGCTGCGATCTGAGATGCGCAGAGCTGCCGCTGGGGAGAACTGGGTGGAAAGGTTTCCATCCCAGAGCTCCACAAGCCAGCAGCCCGCGCAGCAGACAGAAGCCGCGATCAGACAGAAATGCGCCGAGCTGCGGGGAGGGGAGAACGGGTGGAAAACATCGGTCTCCCGAGAGCTCCACAAGCCGATAGTCGGAACCCAGCTCCACCAACATGTTATATTTCAACCCATTTTCTAAAGTGCAGCATTATGTTAAATGCACTGGGTTTTACCCTATTACATTTAAATTTCATGGTTAAACAGTACACGTTAAAATCTAAGCTCAGCTCGGCAGTGACCTAAAATACATAAATATAATTTTACTTACAGAAAAAAATGAAGTGGAGACTCCTTGGACGCTCTGTTAGTGCAATTAATGCCACATCAAGTCATTTTGTCCAACAATTGCACAAATAATATCCACAAAAGAATACACAAACACGGAGACTAAAAATCCCGGAGCAGTTTCCAGGCCAGACCGAGGCTCTACTGAGGCCTTTCCCCGGAGCTAGCTCTGTGGTCACGTGGGTCGGATGCTCATTAATTATACAGAATATTAGGCTTTTAATACACTTAAACGGAAGAGTGAGAAAAAAATTCACCCCCCTCAGAGTTGTCATGAGTGTAAACTAGATCATTTAAACCAAAAACATGTTTTGGTACCAGGCTGTAAACATGTTTATTTCTGCTGTGAAATTGGTATTTTTAACATGGGAGTCAATGAGGATTTGCTCGCTTCTGACACCAGCCCCCAGCGGATGAGGGTGGAACTGCAATTTTTGGTACTTCCGGGATTGCTTCAATTTTTGAGCCGCATTGTGGGGGCTTGGTCGCGATCCAAGCTGGCCAAGTGGAGAGAGCCAATGGGAGGACATCTTGGGTTCGGAAAGTTTTCATCTGCTGTTCGTGGTGTTTTCCCAGACTGTTGGTGGCACTGAGCTGCTGTAATTTTAAAGTTTTGGATAAACCAAGAAAACTAAAAATACCTAATTCATCCCCGTTAAAACACCACACTGTATCAGCTAGTGGAGTGAATTGGTGTATGGTTACATAGTGGTGTTACATTAGGGATTATGGCAGTAAAGGTGCCAACAGCGTGTCGAACACACCAGACATCCTTTTTGTTTCATGGTTGCTTGACAGTACCCAAACCATTTTCTATGACTATCAGATCTTGTGACTCTAGCAGGGAGCCTGAAGAAAGGGGGTTGGACCATAGAAAAGTTTTATGTTTGCTTTTTTTCCAAAACTTAGCTCACTTAAGCGCCTTTCTCCAGGAACATCTATCCTACCTTTAACATATCTTAAATGATCCACATCAGCACATTGTACAGTCAGTGGTTTTAGCTGGGCTTGCTTTTCTTGCACTGACTTTTCAACATAAATCAGAACAAAGATGTAACCTTGCCAACTGAATGTGCCCGTCCTCTGATAAGTGGGCTTTCAGAAGAAGCACTTAGCGAGGCTTTCTGCGAAACCACAACCTGCATTAATGTATGGAAACTGATATTTTTAATGTATCTCAAAATCTCTTCATGTTTTATTATAGCTGTGACTCGGATCGCCCTGCATGCTTCATGTCCTGCATGTAGCACATTAGCTACGACTCACTTATGAAGCCAAAGTCATGTTTTTTTCCTCTCTGCACAACTTTGTTTTATAAAATTAACACTTTGCAATTTTCCATACATGGAATATTGTCAGCAAAACTTGACAAGCATGTTAAAGATGTTGTTTTTACTTTTTATTCTGTATTATTTTAACCAAGCTAAAAAAAAGAACAATATTTGACTGTTTGATTAAAAATGTATAATAAATGTTATTTGCAGTATTGCCTCAGTTGAATAATATATTACCTTCCTGACTTGGGCCTTTACAATGTAGGTCTGTTTTGGTTCTCTTCCCAGGCTTCCCCATCATTCCTGCTATCACATATGCGATTGCTCGTGGGCTTTTCTACAACGACGAGTAAGACTTTGTATATTTATTAGCTTTTCCTAATCTGTTTGAAGATTTTCACACAGAAATGAACGAGTTTGGAGTTAGGGTTGAAGTTGAAAGTTTAATAATTTTTAAGATTTGAATAACCTTAAAGGCCAAGTTCACTTAGAAACCATTTTTACTTATTTTTTTTTATTGGTCACTCCGAGTTTAACATGCAGGCTGAACGTCAAAATAGTCTTCTACCACTATTTTCTAAATTAACCACGACGGGAAAGGTTGTGTTGATTTTAGCATCCAGGAGGGAGCAGAGCACGTCTCAGCTAGTAGGAACTAACTGTTAGCATAAGCAACTCCACAACATGGCAGGACTTTAGATATTTGGCTAGTTCTAGAAAAAATCCTGGTGGTTACAAATAGGGATGCACCGATACCGATACCAGTATCTGTATCAATAAAAATTAACCGATACCAATACCGCTGCTTGAAAGTGGCTTCACTGTAACTTGTCATTTCTGTTCACCGATATTTTAGTTTTGTGATAATTTCTATTCATATATTTTACTTTTTATCTACCCCACAGTCTTTTCCTGTTGTGTGGTAGAAGTATCGGTTATCGGTATCGGCGAGTACTATGATCTAAGTACCGTATTGGTTTGGAAAAAAGTGGTATCGTTGCATCGCTAGTAACAAATTGATTTGATTTGAGCCTCGAGGCGATCCTGGCTTGGAGGACTGCAGACAATTCTTTTGACTTCATGCTTGGTTTGTGCTCTGACATGCACGGTCAACTGAGGGAACTTATTTAGACGAGTCTGTGCTTTTCTAAAGTATGTCAAGAGAATTTACAGCAGGTGGACTCCAGGTAAGCTACAGAAACATCTCCAGGATGATTAGCTGAAACAGAAAAAAGTCTGAGCTCAGCTTTGAGCTTTATGGCAACAGCTGAGAAACCTTATTTTGTAAATTTGCAAAAGTATCAAAAACAAGAACAAAAATCAGTTATTTTCACGTTGTCGTTATTCAGTGTTGTGTGTAAAACTTTGAGGAAAGTAATATATTCCATCTAGTTTAAATTAGGCTGAAAGAAACCAACGTGGGAAACGAGATGCGCTATGAAGAATTTCTGTATGTCTGTGTGGTTTAGGTGTTGGATCAGCCCTCGCACCAATCTTGTCCACATCACCCACGGACCCATCCAAGTTGCTTTGCTTGTAAGTATCAATTTTTGAAAGCAGGGCTGTTTAATTCAGGGCCTCGAGGACCGGCATCCAGCACATTTCAGTGGTTTCTCTAGTCCAACACACTTGGTTAAGTGGTTAACTCACCTGAGCAGCAGCTCATCAGGCTCTGCAGAAGCCTGTCAATCACCTGCTGATTGAAATCAGGTGTGTTGAAACAGTTAAACGTGCTGGACACCGGCCCTCCGGGCCTGGAATTGCATAGCCCTGTTATAAGCAGTGTTTTTGTGTTTACATTTTTAAAAGATGTATGAAAATATTGATACACAGAAATGTTGTGATATTTTGTGAAATATGATTGGTCACTCTCCTGGGACTTCTTGTGCTGCTACACATCTTCACCTACCCTTCCCCCCGCCACACTTGGTGTGGAGTGCGGTGCCTTGGTCTGCTTGAGTGTTCGCAGCTCTGGTGTCAGGAAGTTTAAGATTTTTGGCATCTGTCTGATTGATCCCGGTGGCGGCCTGGTGGGATCTGGGTCCCTGGGCTTTGTTGGGTCCCCGGCGGGGCTAGTCACCCCTGGGTCCCGGGTTGCTGGGTCCCGGGCTCGGTCGGCTGGGAGGGGGGTGGGAGGCTGTGAGAGGGCCTGTGGGCTTGCCGCTGATATCTTCCGGGACTCTGCTGGCTGCTGGTTGTGGCCCCTGGGTCAATCCTCTGCTTTTCTGGTCATGGTCTCCTTGGGGTCCCTGTGCTCTGGGGCAGCTCCTGGATCTCTGGGACTTGGAGCTCCCTCCATCTCCTATGCATCTTTGGGGGGCAGATCTGTGGCCCCTCACATCCTCTATTGGACACTCCTATAGAGAAACCTTACATAAACAAGCGCGTGTACACACACAGGTGCTCACATGGTGCTCTCATAAGTATGGGCTTGGGCACGTTCAACACGTGGCTTAAGGCTGTGGTTGGCACTAATTGCACTGTGATTTATTATCGTGATCGTTCAGTAAAACAGTGTTGATTTTACATTTCCTCATCAGGTTGATGCAGTGATAGCTTGCTCTTGTTGTATTGTTGTGTGTCCCCTTCTTTTTGTTTTGTTTGTTTTTCTCTTTCTACAGGTCTAGAAGTCGACTCTTGTTCATCATTGATTGTTAATTTTTGTGGGACCCCCCCACACCTCTTCCTTTTGTCTCTTCCTTTCTTTTTCACCTCTGTCTCCGTGTCTGGTTGGAATTACAAAGCATTCAAAAAACAATAAAAAAAAAAAGGGAGAGAAAATGGTGACTGACTTGAACCTGTGGCTTTAGCGCCACTATCTGGCTGCCTTGCATTAGTTCAGTCAAAATAGAACCACTCACTCCTTAAAATTTTGTACTTTTCTGCTTTTTAAATCCTCCTCCTCTGTTTGCTCTTTCTGTAGGCAAATCTTTTCTTTCTCCTGAACATTGTGCGGGTTCTGATCACCAAGCTGAAGGAGACACACTGTGCTGAGTCCATGACCTACATGAAGGCAGTGAGAGCCACCCTCATCCTGGTCCCTCTGCTGGGAATCCCCTTCATCCTCCTTCCATGGAGGCCCGAGGGACGCATTAGCCAGACTGTCTATGACTTCTTCATGAGCCTGTTCACCAGCTTTCAGGTGCGTGTGGGAATGAAACCTAGTACTGTGACTGATGCAATAATGACATGTTTTAACTATTTTCCTAAAACAAATTCACTTTTTGTTTAAAGGTGCAACATGTTAGAATTTTACAGTGAAAAAAATCACAAAACAGCCTAATGTCTCGAACGTGCTGGATGAAAGGTTACATTGAAACAGATTTTCTCAGCTGGCTGGATGCCAGCTTTTCTCCTTTTTAAGTGCTAACGAAGCTTGTTCACTATCTGCCCCGCCTCCACACTTCCTGGTTCCAGAGCCAATCATATTTGAGCTCATGGTTTTGTGTTGTTTTAATAATAAGGAAAATACTATTGCTACACAGTTTGATCATTATTACCTTCCAATGTTTACGGTGATATTATTATTATTATTGTTTTACACTTTAGGCTACTATAACCCTTGTTGCTCCAAACAAATAAAAATGGATTATTAGAATAAATTAAAGGGTTATGGGTATTTGCACCTTGCAATAAACACTGTTTACTTAAAATAATATTAAAATGCTTACATTGTGCTCCTGAAAAGGGTGTAATTATCAAATGTTCCATATGTGTACAACTACCGCTAGAAAAAATAATCTGGTTTTTCTTTTTCAAACAGAGCAGGTTAGTTTTGTAGAAATATTTGCACAGATTTTTTAAAATGCTTCACTCTAATGACTCTTATTTTTTAGGGACTCCTGGTGGCCATCATATTCTGTTTCTGCAATGCTGAGGTAAGTTAAATTCTTGCAATTCTCATAAATAAACACTCGTGATTTAATTGTAAGGCATCAATAATAGTTCAACAATGTGTTTTTTTTTTTGGGGGGGGGGGGTTATTTTAGTATATGTTGTACTTTAAACCCTGACATAATAAATACTAAACATCATCATCATCATAGCGTAAAACTGAACTATTTACTGGCTAATGCTAATATAGCCTTAACCTGTCCACTTTCCTATCAGGTGACCCCGCCAGGACAGGGGGTGGTTAAACAGAGTGAATTGATGCACCCCTTAAAAAATATTAAAATAAAAAATAAAAATACACCAGAGGTCCATCTGACCCCATTAACAATGCGGGAGGATTAAAAAACATTTGTATGTATCATTGGAGCAGTTCTAAAGAAGGAGAAATGCACTTGAAAGGGGTAGGCAATCCTGATCCTCAAGTGCTGCTATACACCATGTTTTAGTTGTTTCCCTGCTCCAACACACCTAATTCAGTGGTTGAATCACCTGTTTACCAGGTCATCAAGCTCTGCAGAACCCTGTTAATCACCTACCGATTAAAATCTGGTGTGTTGGAAAACGGAAACAACTAAAACATGCTGGATAGCGTCATTCAAGGACCAGGATTGCCTAAGTTAATTATTTTAAAACACTTTTTTGTGTGTTAATGAGGTGCTTTCAATCCCAAACAGCTGGGAGAAATTTAATTTCACAGTCAAGAAAATAAGATCTTAGAAAGTTAGGACACTAAATCAGAATGTGAATTAAACGTTTAAATTCTCTCGTTGCTGATTTGCAGGCCCAAACGGCGCTGCGCAGGAAGTGGCTTCAGTGGAAGTCAGCCTGGGGGAAAACTGGCTGGGGACAAACACCCGCCACCAACAACCACTGCAGCTCCCACACCAACTCGTCCATTGTGGAAACCAGTCGAGCCACCGGCCATGGCGGCTTAGAGCATCTGGCCCCCACGTCGTCTTTTCAGCTGACCAGGACCGCGAAGCAGCACAAAACCAACGGGCAGGAGAGGACGAGCAAGGCATGCACCAACGGGCAGGTGGACATTCCCAACACGTTGGAGTCTCCAACTTGGAGACCACTGACATCTGAACAGATTGAGTAAACACACACATGTACACACAGGAAACACTAAATGGAATAATTTAAAATAAGGGTTGGGGGATTGCTTTGTATATAATACACCAAAATATATAATAAACATAAAACATTTTTAAAAAAAGAAGCCATTTTTTTATTAGAACTGACAAAAAGAAAAAGAGCTTTATTGTTTGTGCCTTGATGTTTTTATTTGCTTGGTTGCTGTATTTAAGTGAATCCATGTATTTTTTTAGGGCTTTTTATATATTTTCAGCCAGATTGAAAAGATGAAAATACCAAATTTCCTCTCTGAGATGTATATTTCTTTGTGTTATTTTGTGTAATCTGTTGCCTTATGGATCCTTGAATGCTTTATCCAAAAAACACTGTGACCAATGATCATTATAGGCTGGTTACCAGTTGTGTTTAATCCTTTGAGGAAAAGGGAAAATAAATAAATACACTCAATAATCGGGTTGCAGTCTTGAAGCAGAAAAACTGCATTTTTCTCAGAGCGCACCATCTAGAAGCAGAAGGAAATGATCGCACCTTAAGCCCACCTCCCCACTTTCGTGATTAGGACTGGAAGTAACACCTCGTTAGTGAACACCTGTAGCTGGGCAACAGAGGAATCTTTATTCTCCTGTTTATTCATGAATATACATTTTAAAGACTTACTTGTAAATAAAAATGTTGCCAATTCTGCGTAAGTGCAAATGTGTGCACACACTGTGATTGACAATCTGTACGTCAGCAGATTTCTATAGTTATTAGCAAATTCTGAGCAGCGCAACATTAAAATTGCATCTACAGTAAAAAATTATATATTTCTTACAATATTTAACAATACAGGGTAACACTGTCACTTTCATGGATTTCTAAAAAAATTCATTCATAATTCCTGAAAGGGGGAAGAAAACTCTGAATTGCTGCTTTAAAGGTGCATTATGGAAGAATGAGTTAAGACTGACATCTTGTGGTCAAATTTAATTACTGCAGCACGCCCAAACTATGGCTCAGCCCTAGAAATTTCAAAATGATGAGTTAAAACGAGTCATACACTAAAGATTGATTAGTAGATAAATACATTTTACTGTAATATCAAGTTGTTTGTAATTAATAATGTAGCTCGAGATATTTGTAGAGCTGACTATTTTCTTCTAAATAACTGTCAGCATTGTTAGCTCAATGTTAGCCTCTAGCTTTCTAATCCCAATATTAAAAATATGCTGTGGCTACGTAGGGGTACAACAAATAACTTCTGGGTTGCTCATGTAATTGGCTTAGATTTTTTTTAACTCATTCACTGCCAATGACGACTAAAGTCGTCATTTGCATTTTTTTTTACTGTTTGAGCATCGGAACGAGCCCCCGCGCTGAGAGAACAAACATCTCAGCCCTGAAGCCGATCTTCGTCCGCATACGACACATGTCACATGATCAGGAAGCAGCACAGCCATGTGTTAGGAGATTGTTTTGGGCCGTTCCGGTAAAAAAAGTGAGGCGCGGACCGGAAAAGCGTCTGCCGATCACAATTCGACAACGGATTATGAAAGAACGGATAACGCTCAAAACACGCTGCTTCTTCCTGATGTAAGAGGTGAGTCTCCTCTTTGTTTTGGTTGTTTTGGCATCGACATCATGCTAGCGTGCAACGTTCTGTGACTCTTTAAAAAACAGTAAAAACGGTGAGAAACGCTGGCAGCGAAGGCCGTTAGTGATCAGGAAACGGCTGGCAGTGAATGAGTTAAAAACATTGCTACATTTGGCCAGCTTCATCGCTGACTCCGTGGTGATTCGCCAACCCCGCAGGCTCACAGGTCATAAACAGAGACTACAACCATCTTCAGCCATTTTTAAAGAAGAAACTCTGACAACCCCCAGCCGGCTGAAAAGGAAATCTATTTCAATGTAACCTTCATTCCAACATTGAGACATTTGACTGTTTTGTGATTGTAAAATTCTTACATATTGTACCTTTAAGAAGGAAGTTTTAAAATGATTTTAAATCACTCCAGAAGCTGAGGGGTTTTCAGCACAAGAGAGCCTTAGAAACAATATTTTGCAGAATATATATTTTACAAATTAAAGCTTTTATTTCCTTGAAAATTAAAATAAAAATGACAAGAACAACAGAAAGGTAAATCAGGTTTGTAAAATTAAAGATGGGAAGCAGACGTATTATTATTATTATTATTATTGCTTTTTATTGACATTAATGTTGTATCCATATCTGTAGCTGTTCAATGTTAAAAATGATGCCATTTAGAAAGGTTTTATCACTTGCTTTACAATAACTGCCTTTTCATTCTCAGCAGAACACTGAGAAACTCCTCTTTTTAAAATAACATCGCTTTAATTTCAAGATGAACCCACACAAGCATCATAGAGATAGCAGGCAGATGTGTGGTAAATAAGACAGCTGTTGTGAGAACACAGCTGGGAATGTGAGGGTTCTGTGAAATAGATTATCAGTTCACTTTGGCCAACATTACAGATGTCATTGGTGAACAGATTTAAGTAACATTCCAGGGAAAAAAAGCAGCCAAAGAAATGTTTTATATATGTGTTTGTAATTGTGAGAAAATAAAACTGTTTCAACAACCTATGTTATCCGCTCTTTGATGATCACAAAATGGAAGGGGCTTTGAGTATATTCTGATTATATGTAAAAAAAGGATTTCACATAACAAAGTTAAACCTGGGTAAATATAGCATTGTTGTGCCTTTATAATTGATTATTCTTCATTTGAATCGTTCAAAGTTTGAGTGTAATAATGATACTAGTAAATTTACAACGAAAAAAGGATGAGGTCCCACCGAGATTTGAACTCGGATCGCTGGATTCAAAGTCCAGAGTGCTAACCATTACACCATGGGACCAGATGGTTCAGGCCGTTCAGTCCTGGTCTTTTTAACGGACGCATACGTTGTGGTTTAGATCTAGAATTATGTTAAGGCCACAGCTAAAACCATAAAAAATCAGCTACAGTTGATTTGGTGTTAGCTACTATTAGTCCATAATTTATCATTAGCACGAACTGTGAATCTATTCAACTTGTTACACCAGCCATTAAGAAGCAAATTGCTAGCAATGACTATTTGCGTACCCGCGTTTCTGAATGCAGAAATGAAACGATGAATGTGCTGCGTATTTACGTAAACGTCGACAACAAAATCTCTGTCTAACTCGAAATAAATTGTTTACAGCTGCAGCAAGACCTAGTTGCAATTTTTTTCTTAGTCAAGAAATACTTCAAAACTCTCAGTAATCATTTATGAATTGATATTGATAAACATGCATCGTTTATCATCGCGTTTAAGTTTGTGATTGTGAACCATAGACTGTAAATACAGTTGTGAACAGGCTGAAGTAGTTTCTGCAAATACACCAACCGCCTCTAGAGGGCAGCAGAGGCCGTAAATTTCTTCTATGGCTGCAACAAATTAAAGGAAAAATCTGAACTATTGAACCTCACAGTGTGCCTTTCTTATGCTAGGCAGTTGTTTTGAAGCCTATTACCTCACTTAGTCTTGGTAAATGTTGCCCTGCTTGTTTGCCTGTTCTCTGTTAAATCATTCTATTGCTGTGAAGTCATTTTGGCCCTCCCATTTGTAATTCTCTCAAACATGTTGTAGCTTTGCTTTAAATTCATTTAAGCACTAGATGATTCAGGAGATACTTTGGACAAATGGGCTCACATTTAGTCAGCTGAAAGGAAAATCAATGGGGTGCTGAACTTTGAATGCAAAAGCGATTCAAACACAAAATGTTCTTACAGCACTTTGTTTTCTTCAAACACCAACTGTCCTTGGAAGTAGGTCGGCTGCACTGAAGGAACTGATAGTGAGCATTTTTGGTTAACATCTTCCTGCTTGATGAACCTGTTTTCACAGTGGGGGCCAAATGGGTCCACTGAGGATTTTGGAGTGGCACACCAATTTGGTTTATTTGGTATCTATGGGAGTGTTTAGTCCATGGTGATGCACTGCACACTCTTTTATTCTTTATCACTAAAAAGCATCAAATAAATGTATCTCAAATTTGAGAAACACAAACATTTCAGGAAAAAGACAAAATTTCAAGTGGTTATTTTAGTTCTCGTTTCAAAATTGATAGCTTTAGAATAGTTTAATTTGCCTGTTTCAGACCTAACAATTGCATGCACAAAAACTACTGATGCTTAGTAATTTTTTAAAGCAAAGTGTATTGAAATTAGGATTTTTTTTGCTCAATAATTAAATTAACGCGTTAATTAAATTTATTTACTGGCTTTACGTTCATCTCTAGAATAAAGAGATATGCTTTGTATGAATATGAATATGATTTTAAAAGGTGGGGTGGGTGTTATATTCGCTGTGGTGGCCAGCAAATTTCCAAGGGTGGCCATGCCCCCTCCTCAGCCACCCCTTCGGGGCGCCACTGCAGATAACAGCTATTGTACATATATTCATGCGTAGCTTTATTGAAATAATTTTTTACATCATTTATTTTTATAGTCTAGTCTAATGTGGGCTAAATACCATTTTAGCGAGAACAGATGATTGTCAGGTGGTATTTTCTTGGTTTAGCATCTCTGCTTGTAGACTAAATAGCAAATCACCAGCCAGAGGCTGTACCTTTAACCCAGTTTCAGATGTGGATGACTTATAGCTTTAAATGAGTTAACATGACATGTTTAAGGTTAAGTCCATACCAGGCAAGTGATGTACATTTTTTCCTTTTCTCCTTTTTTCATGAGAACAGTGGATTGTGCTATAATAGCTTCAGCAGAAAGCACAAAGGAAGAAAATCAAAAATAAACTGCTTTAATGAAACACATCAGTCATTTTTCCTCCTTTTTAGTCGTAGATCGGATTATTTCAGTGATACCTCAACCTGACCGCAGCCGTCCTCTGTAGCCAGAGAAAGCGTGGAAGAGGACAACCAAGCGACTTAAAGGGTTTGTTAAACGCATTAGGTGAATCATTGCTTAGCACATTTGTAGGAAAGAGGGCATTCTTTCAGCTATTAAGCTGTCAAAATCATTGCTCGCTTACATCAGTCTCACTTTGTCGTGGAGGAGAGAAAATGTCAAGAACACTATCACAAATGTGCGATTTCAGCCATGAAAAACGTTTAATTCATTCCATTTAAACTAGTTTCCCTCACAAATTCCAGTTTCTGATAATATTTTTGTGTTTTTATGAATGTAAATGTTTTTGATCAAATCAAATTTAAGAAATCTGGATTTTTTAAATACAGGTGATTCAAGCTACTCCAGATGTTTTGTATTTAGTTTCTCTGATAACACGAAGTTTGGTGTCTGACTTTATCTGAACTCTAAAGGTGAGAGCTTTCCATTTTCTATGTTTAGCAGAAAGATCTGACACGGTGCGCATGCCTTCCCTCCTGTTTTTAGACTCTAGTGCAGTAATGTCCTATTTTTATGTGGCCTAAACGTAGGTCCGCTCTGAAGGGGAAAAAAAAAGATTCAGAGCAACACTAGACTGTTCAAACATGTTTTCCACCCAAGACTTCCAAGTTTTGTACAAATACAACTGGTCAAGTCTTTTTCTGTTTAAGTTCTTAAAGGGCTTTAAAATGCTGAGTTATGGTTTAAAAACCAAGTTCACTTGTTTTTTTAACTTGTGAGACAATCTCTGTGGGATGAAAGGCTCTCTCGCTCCCGTTTCAGGAAGTAGAAGTTAGTCTGAGCAGGAAACAGCAGGATTTAGAGGCTTATATCCTGATATTTGGGTACCTCACCTCTGATTGGCTAACAGCAACACAATTCTACAACTGACTTTATTTGGCAACGTTGATGTATAAATAACAAAAATAAAACAAGCCTGAAGGAGTTTTTATGGAGTTGCTAATGCTAATGGTTAGCATCTACTGGCAGAGACGTGCTCTGCTGTTTCCTGGGTGCTGAACCAACAACAGCCTTCCCCGACGCGAGCCAAGATGGGTGAGTCCATGAATGTTAATTTTCAGTGTGACATAGATCTGTCTGGCTTTTCTGATCCGAGTATTTCCCGTCTATTTTCCATCCGCGGCTAATGCATGTTAACCTCAGAGGGACCGATCGTGTTTCAAAACTAACAAAAACGGTTTATCAGTGAACTTGATCTTTAGAAGACCAATAGCTACGGAGGAAATGCACGGAGTTTGCACATAAAAGTATTTTTCAGTTTTATTTTGAAGATGAAACTGGGGAAAAAAAAGGGATGGACAATATATCGGCATCAATCGGTATCGGTATTGGCCGATGTTAGTCATTTTTTAACGTATCGGTATCGGTCCGATAAATAAAACCAGGCTGATATTAACAACCGATATTTTTTCCATCTTGTCTCCATTTGTTTGCCTGTTTCAGAAGCTTAAATATTTGTGTTGTGTAAACATAATGTAAATTCAGCTTTAATCGTTTTCATTCTATGCAAAATCTGCTGATTTTAGAAGCATTAATGTCAGTGTATCGATATCGGCTAATATCGGTTATCGGCCATAACAGTGATCTTAATATCGGATATCGGTATCGGCCCAAAAATGTCATATCGGTGCATCACTAAAAAAATGTAAGTTTTAACAAACCATTTAGATGTGTGGGTGAGTCAGATGGTCTATAGTGAATACAGAACTCAGATGCTCAGTCCTTTCAGAACAGAAACCTTCATCTGCCCTTAAAATAGCCTGGAGAACATTAGACGCCCACATATTTGCGTCCAGGTGCACTTTATGGAATCTCTTGATGTTTTTCATTAAGCTGTTTCATACAGACGCGGTTTCGCTCCTGGTATGAACACATGGACTCCATCTCTGGATTTCTAAGTGAAGCTTATCAGAGAAATCAGCCCTGCAGGCCTCTGTGCACGAAGCACGGGGCTTTCAGATGGTAGCTGGGCTCTGAAAACACTTGGTGTGTAATGTCAGTGCTGCTGGTAGCGCAGGTGTCACAGCAGAGAGGTGATGCAGGTACGGTGTTGCGTCTGTCACACACAAACAAGCTTGCATAAAGTTTTTCAGGCCTTAAATGTTCATTTGATAGTCTTCGCATACATTCTTGCATTCGTAATTAAGTCATTATAAATAAACGATTAAAGACTTGATTAGATCATAATGCCAAAAACAAGATAAAAAGCAGATGTTTTGCTCTAAAAACAGAGCAAACTGGTTGATACGAGCCAGTGTTTTGGTCCTCTGTCGGTGCTGTACCTGCTGCCCTCCCTGTTATCGTGACCTCTCGTGCTCTGATTGGACCCTGTAACCCGACTTTAACTTGATGTTGACCAGGCAGCAGCAGCATCATTAAAGCAGAGCACACAGCTTCAGATTAGCACCTTTTGACACCTGCTCTCCTCTCACCTTGTTCCAATAATCTCTCTTGATCTTATTTTGACGCCCTTCTCCCTCTCTAATTATACAGAACAGATGTGCAAGCACGGATTTTTAATTTGTTGATGTTTTTTTTTACACTTTAAGACAGTGCCTGTTCTCACTGTCTTGCTTTGCAGTTGTCAACAAAACCATGTTTGTGTCTTTTATCAAATAAAAAATGAACAACAACGGCAGCATGCTGTGTTTTTTATTCCCACTGGGATGTGAGTTTTCTTTCCCTCTCTTTGTCTAGCCCGCAGATCTCTTCCTTTCCTCTGCTTCCATACAGGTAGACATGCATGACTCCTTCACTGCAGCTCTGTCATACCTCGTCTGGTCATTCTGTGTCCCCGTTTAACACCAACCCAGTCCTGCAGAGGCTAATTCTGTCCCAGTTTCAAAAACAGAACAGCTGCAAAAGGAAGCAAACGGACATCCAGAGCTTCAGAGCATTGTCTTCTGCAAGAAATCACTGAAACTGCTGACTTATCAATGCAAAATCAATGTTTATGAGGAAAAGTGAAGGCTAAATTTGATAGAAAATAAAACTCTGTACATTGGAAATAAATTAAGTCACATGTGAATCTTAAAACACATGAGCTGGACACTAGAGATTACTATATTATATAAAGGGGACACATTGCGACTTTCTTCTTAAGTTATAAAAGTTTTATGGTTGATAAATAAAAAGTCCCTCACATAAAGTGATTTTATTCTTGTCATTTTCAGTACCTTCCAGAATGAGCCATGTCAGCACTCTGTCACTTTAAGGAAAACAAGCCGTAGCTGGCCCTGCCCACCCATCCTTCTATCAAGCTGCTATCAGCTAAGAAGCTCTGAAATCTGCAAGGGCTCAAAGTAGAACCGCTCCAGCAGCAGCAGCTTTGTCTTGCACAGAAGCAGTGGTTTTATTTTAATTTCTTGGTTTGTGACATCACAAATGGGGACTTTTTGAAACGGCTTGTTTTGGACACAGTGACAGAAAAAAGTTTTTTCATGTTTGGAACATTTACAGAAGCAGTCTAAACACACATGGCAGCCCAAAAGGATGATATAAAAGGTGTGCCTTGCATAATATGTCGTTTTACACATTGTACCATACAATATATGCAAAAATATGGTACAATTTTTATTGTACATACTAAATTAACTCTTTAACTTCCACAGTGAGAAGAAAAGCATTCAATTTCAACTTTGGGGGGCAATGAAGATAACTGTATGAGATTAAATTTGCCACAACCAATAACAATGGAATGTGAAAGTATAAATGTTGGTATGCAAACATCCATTTTTGTTTTAGAATTTATTACTAATGTCTGTTTTTTCCCGAGTTAGGTATGGAGGGTCAAACCTGCCCAACCAAGCAGTTAGTTTACCAGTTTCCATTCATTGAATTTATGCACCTTACCTGCTGCTTTTCAATCCAGTTTAAAAAACAAGATCATCTTATGCTGAGAAATTACGAAGTTTTAGTGGTTTTGATCAAATTATTGACAACCGTAATCTAATGAAAGCTGTTAGCACTTAAACTGTGTGTTGTGAATGACTCTTAGCAGCAGCCATGTCAGATTTGATTTCAATATTGGTGAAATTCACTGAGTTATGGACATTTGTAACACTTTACAATAAGAGTCCCTTTATTAACGTTAGTTAGTGCATTATTAAGCATTATTAAACTGTCAAATAAACAATTAACAACTGCTTAAGCACATTATGTAATGCATTACTAAGCGGACACTCTCCACCTGACCCTTCGTCCTAACCTTAAGAACATTTAATATTTAACAATATCAGGAGCTTTAATAAAAGGACCCTTATTCTAAAGTGTTAACTGGGCATTTTTGTGGTCTACATATTAGGTTAGCTCTGGAAGACATCTTGAATTGGTTTGACCACGTCAGGTAATAAGTGATGTGGTGACAAGTGGATTTCCAATAAAACAGGTTGTATCCTCAGTCTGTACAGCGGTTCATCTCGTTTAGCTAAAATTCAGACAGATGAGACGTTAAATCAGAGCTTTTGTTTAGTAAGAGCAGATTTTCTGTGTGTGAGATACTCCTCCCGTCGCCTAGTTTACCTTTTTTTTAGATTTCTAGGGTAATAAACCAAATATGACTGACAAAAAATTACACAGGCAATTAGCAATTTAGCAATTTGGGGGCCCAAGGCAAACACAGACATGGGGCCCCCTTACTCTAAATTGTCGACAATCTCATCTTTAACTCTCCCCTCTTCTGACACGAGTTATTTACACTTTTTATTAGTCCTCCTCGTTTTCCCTGTCTTTCCCTCTCTTTGAGTGCTTTCAGTATCTGCTCTGCTTTCTTCTTCCTGTCAGTGCTCCTGTGCTTTTGCCTTTGTTTTTTTATTTTTTCTATTTTCCATTTTGGTCTACGTTTTCCTCCCTTTAAACGTTTTCTATTGTCTTTCCTTTTCTGCTTCCTTTTGATGTTTACATAAAAAAACTTCACTTTCGGAAGTGAAGATGAAAGCTTTTTTGAAGCATGTTGCTTCTTTCTCTAATTGGAGCCACTAGGATAACTTCAGTTCAGGCTTCATGTTTTGACTACCGCTTTGAGTTTTTTTGCGAACGCTCCCGCCTCTCTTCTTCTTATTATTTGTGGTCTTATGGCACTTGGCAAACAATAATTTGGTGCATTACTGCCACCAACCGGATCGGAGTGGAATGACTACCAATCACTTCCTGTTTGTGCATCGCCGTCTTAAAGGAAAAGTCCATTGTGGCATTAACAGAGGGGTGCCAGCAGTCAGGCTTAAGGTTGGTTTATGCTTGACGCGTCCGTGAGGTTCGCACGGCTCCGCGCGGCGAAATTACGTCATTTTAACAACGACGCCCCTCCACCGCGCCTCTGCACGGCCCAAACTTTCCGCACCGCGCACCTAGGAAATTTTCTAACCACGCGTACGGTCAGACGCGGAAAAACATGGCGGACTGGCAAGAACTAGTACGGCAGAGGTTCGTAAATACAGACATTTGTATGATTCAGCTCTCAAAGATCACCGTGATCAACATGTTGTTAATAATTCTTGGAGAGAAATAGCTCACACTGTCGGAAAAGACGAGGACGCTGTTAAAAATGCTGGAATGCCATGTTGTAAACAGTCATTTTTACTTCTACTATGGTGTAGTGTTGGATGCATGCCGTAGAGCTCCATGCTGCCCCCTACAGTTTGGGAGAATATTAGCTCACCGCAGAGACAAGCCGCATGAACCATAAACGCTGCGAGTTGTGAAGCACGTTCCATCCGCGAGCCACATCACCAAGCGGAGAGTAAATGCGTCAAGCATAAACCAAGCTGTAGGGGGCCCCCAACATCAGGGGGCCCCAGGCGGCCGCTGACCTATGCCTAATGGTAAAACCGCCACTGACGGGCAGAGAATAAAGATACAAATAACTATCTTCAACTTTAGCAATGCTAATTTGTTTTGGAGGCCATCTTGGAGACATTAAAGAGTCAAAGATGTATATCTGTTGAAGACGATTTGGGAGTTTGAAAATTTGTCTAGTCTTTTGGGAGATATTTCACACACACACACACACACACACACACACACACACACACACACACACACACACACACACACACACACACACACGCACGCACGCACGCACGGCGGCAAAAACCTTGTTTTGCTCTTTGGAGGTGGGCAAAAAGTAGCAGAGACGTTTGGCCTCATGTTACATAAGGTTGAGATTTTTATGAGTTACCTTTGTTAAAGTTGTTCGCAGTCCGGCTAAGTCTAATCGGAGTCACATTCCGGGCCCTGGAGCATAACTATTCCTGGTCCCAGACTATATTTTAAAGTGACACGGAGCTCTCAACGCAGACAGATGCTCAACACATGTCTTTCTCAGCCATCCTCAGAGAACATATAATAAATGCCAACAGCTCAAGTTTATAGTGTTTTCATTGTGACGCTTAAACTGACAAATTTATGTTCCTATCAAGCGCTCTGCCGATAAACGAGGTGATGAAAACTCAGGACACAAATGTTATAAAGGAGAAAGTTTACATGTGGAAAACTGGTTTCAGGCCAAGAGTTTTTAACTTTCTTTCTGTTTTTCTAAATGATTCCCCAGATGCTTTTTTGTCGTCTTTATTCTTGTTTTTATTACAGAAGCAGCGTTTTTACCCTGCATCCGTCCCGTCCGTGCATCCTCTCACTCAGGGAGCCACTTACGTGAAAGTCACTCCAAATAGAGCGCTATTCAAACACAAACACTGTCCATTCATTCCTGTGGAGCAGAAAGAGCTCTAAATCTGTCTGAAGCTGTTTTCACTCCCAGATTCCCTCCAGGTGGGACACCTCTGATAAAACCCGCAGACTTCAGCGAGGAAAACTCCCACAGACAGACGTTTAACTGTGAGCAGTGTGGGTGAGAATTAGAAAAGAGTGGGAGAGGACGCTGGAATGCAGAGGGATGGAAATGATTGTGTGTCCTTGGAAATAGACGCGCATCACAGATTAAATCAATGGCATCTTTTTTAATGATCACAAACGGCAAACGTTGTTTTAATGGATTACTGGAACATTATAGAAACGAAATCTGAGAGGACGTTATGAAGGTCATTTAAAAGAAGTGTACATTCTGACCATCTGAGATTATCTGGGATTAGCAACCAATACCAGAGATGTTCTGGTGAGCAGAATTGTAGGAACCCAGTCACAGATTAATCAGTGTTTATTACAGCTCGCTAATGGCAACGTTTTCTTCCCTAAACACAAAAACCATGTCTAATTTCATTTTGTTGCATTAATCTCTGTTATTCCCAATAGTTTTTAGAGCAAACGCACACGGCAAACCAGTCACAAAGATGTAAAACTAGGTTTTCAGAATGGTTACATAAATAATTATGGCTCTTTATGATTTACTGGCACACAAAAAAAACATTAAAACAATATTTGTGTACATTTCACGAGCAAACTAGCGGGTTCAGCTTTAGAGGTGTCGTTTTACGTTTATTTTTCTTTGTTACAAATGTCTTGTTTTATTTGTACTATTATTAAATCAGAATCAGAAAATATCAACAGAATGAAAAGAGTGTTTGCCCGATATAAAGTATCTGCAGCCAGAGTCCAAATTTCATCATTTTAATTGTTTTATGACAACAATAAAATCTTTCAATAAATCGATTAAATAAAAGACAAAATACAACTATAAACTATGCAAAGTACAACAATTTTAACCTTCTTACATATGAGAATGTCAGCTTTACGAAATAATAATAAAAATGTATTTTTAATTAAAGAAACTTAGTTTTAAATGGACATTATGGAAGTTTGACAGCCAAAACATGAATAGAAATAATAAATGTCTTCTTCATACATTCTCCTGCAATGCCCTGGTCCTGTAGAATGAGCCCTGGCATTTTTACTGTGATTGCCTGTTTTTCTGTAAAATCACAGAAAAAGAGAGATGCTCGGGTCGAGCAGGCTGCTTCATGCATGTTCACGCTCAGGCATCGCCCGTAGCATTTGCTATCCGTAGCTTTAGCAGCAGAGAGAGAGGCAGTGCCACTTTGTCGCTGTTCCTAGCGCCTAGTGACAAAGCTAGCTACATTTC
This sequence comes from Nothobranchius furzeri, assembly GCF_043380555.1. Lineage (NCBI taxonomy): Eukaryota > Metazoa > Chordata > Actinopteri > Cyprinodontiformes > Nothobranchiidae > Nothobranchius > Nothobranchius furzeri. The sequence goes on along the minus strand of NC_091755.1, from coordinate 51,302,356 downwards.
TGAGGACCCTTAGCTACTTTCTGTAGAACTTTCTTCTAGATATTTCCTGCAAATTAGCAACAAAATAGCCATTTTTGCTCCGAACCGTTCTTTGTTTCAGGTGTCATCAAGGATATAAATGTTACAGATACAAAAGACATCACTGGTGCTTTAGCTCACCTAGTAAGATGGCAGCCTCTTGTGCGGAAGACCTGGGTTCAATTCTGGATGTGAACATAGTTCATTTAGAGTTTCTTTTTTACATTAATGGTATATTTTTTTTACAGTAAGATGCCCAAATTTTTATTAGAGACTCGCTGAACGGCATTGAATTCACAGATAAAAAAGATGTGGGTTCAACTTTCATTTTGGAACAATTTTTCAAGCAAGGGAAGGGAATGATCTGAGCATGCAGGAGGACTGACCCATCATAAACCTTTGTCGGCTGTGCTGAAGAGAAAGGTACAGAACCAAATTATTTAATTAATTAGCTGCGCGTTCTCCTGTCCTCTGTCCTCTGGGCTACACACACACACACACACACACACACACACACACACACACACACACACACACACACACACACACACGGGACTGTCTCAGCTGTTATTTTCGTTAAGGAGTGTGCACGTACAGCATGCGCGCCTCGTGCACGAGCCTACTATTGAAGCTGCTGTTACGCTTTTGGCCTGAGGGGGCGATCACGAGCATAAAAATTCAAAACTCCGTAATGTCCCTTTAAATGAAATAAATTGCAGTATTTATTCATTTTACTTTATTTGATCAACCTTTTCAGCGTGAATGCTTGTTTTATGTTTCAGGATTTCCAGGTTAGAGGGGAGCTTCAGACAGCAGGATTTAGAGTCTTACTTCCTGATATTTGGACTTCTAACCTCTGACTGGATAACAGCAACACGACTCACCACCGACTCTGGCCGTTCTGCAATGTTGATGTTTTATCTTCTGTTCTGCTGTGTGATGGAGTTGCTAATGTTAACTGTTATCTTCCACTCCTCAAGATGTTCTCTGCTGTTTCCTGGACGCTAAACCAACGGCAGCTTTTCCTGTCCTGAGTCTAGATGGGGAGTCCGTGAATGTGGAGTGACGTGGATCTGTCAGGATTTTCTGAATCGAGTGTTTTCTGTCCTTTTTTTTCTCAGAAGCAAACGCAGGAAATCGGGGTAGAAGACACATTCAGTGCTGCAAGCAAATCTCAGAGTGGTTGACAATTTTCAAAACTAATAAGTAAAAATGGTTTCTGCGTGAATCTGTTCTTTAAACATCTACTGAAGTTAATTTTACATGCTTTAAATAAAAAATGGCTCCTAAACGTGCTAATAAAATGCCATCATGATAAATTGATGAGTTATTTTACACAATGACAGGTTTGTGAAGTCGTCCAGCAATTGGCTTAAATGTTACATTTCATTAATGTATAAAATAAATGAACCCGTTTAGAAAAAGAATGACGCTTCAGGCAATCTGGCCTTAGTCTGTTTATTGTCATTTTGAGTTTTCCGGAGGGAAAGTGCATTTTCCTGTGAAATTCGTCTAAATGCATCAGCGCATGCAGTCTCCAGCTGAAATGCAAGTGGTGGACTAACAGAGCAGAAGTGTTGGTGGTCTTAATTTAGAGTTTTAAAGACTGCCGTGACCACACACTGGCCTCTCTGCTCTTCATTTGTAAATGCACGAGCACATGCCGACCAAACGCCACAATTAATGTCAGAATTTCAACCAGAAAGAAGAATATTTTATATTTTAATGCTTCTAAATTGCAAGGAGACCGTGTTTCCCATGGAGGTGGAAAAAGCTCGGCATAGCTGGTAGATCTTTATGAGATGGTAACTTTCCACCAAAGTCTGACTAATGAAGTCTTTTAGAAGCTTTTTAAACAGACTAATTTATTTTAATTTATTTTATAATAGTTTGTTTCCTGAATAGTTTCTGTTTAGAGAAACAGAAACGCATCTGCGGTGCGTAACGGCAGCGGAACATCACCGCTTCAAGTAGAATCCGTTACAGGCTACGAGGGTGTTCCAAACCAGCCGCAACGCAGCAGTTTTCAGACGCGTTCCAGAAGCAGCACGCCGCGCCGCTGAAGATAGGACCCGGTTCTTTTTGAGCCACTTCTGGGACACGACAATTCCCGCAGTTAAAGCGGGGCTAGACAGGAAATCACACACGGTTTCAGTGTAAAATCTCCAGTAATTTTTAAATTAAAAGTATTGCATCTATGCAGTAGGGGTTGTCTCAACTAGTCGACTTCACTGCTCTGTAGTGACTTTTTATGACGTTCTTAGACTAGTCGCTGTCACGGGATAATGACCCGCAAGATGCAGTCCTCGGAAAAGACAGCAGGTGACCCTGCGCTGTGCCAGAGCGTCGGTATCTGACGCCCGCGGTAAAACGGACATTTGACCGAATTGTGACCTTTACCCTCTTTGAAGCTCACGGGGGCGACGGTGGCACAGGAGTTAAGTGCTCGCCCGGTAATCGGAAGGTTGCAGGTTCGAGCCCCGCTCAGTCTGTCACTGTCGTTGTGTCCTTGGGCAAGACACTTAACCCACGTTGCCTGCTGGTGGTGGTCGGAGGGACCGGTGGCGCCAGTGCTCGGCAGCCTCGCCTCTGTCAGTGCACCCCAGGGCAGCTGTGGCTACATCGTAGCTCATCACCACCAGTGTGTGAATGTGTGTGTGAATGGGTGAATGACTGATTGTGTTGTAAAGCGCCTTGGGGGGTTCCAGGACTCTACCTGGAACCCCCCAAGGCCATTTACCATTTACCATAAACCGTTCCGTTGCTGATGTGAAATAGGGGTTAGTGTTAGCTCGTTGTTAGCACTAGCTACTGCAGGATTTTTTTTGTGAAAGTTGTAATTCTGTTTTCAATCAGCAGGAGGGAGAGGTGTGGTGAAAATGTAATACGAAAACCGTTGGCATCTGTAACAGTTTCTAAAGTAATGTTGCACGAACTGATTTTTGTTTATCTGTCATGGCGTCACTTGGACTAGCTGTTAGCACATCAGTCCTGCTCTACTTCTCCACACAGAGGCCTTTCGGGAAGCTTTACGACAGCTAAACCAGTAAATGTGTCAAACTTTTCCACATGATCGCAGAGCTAAATGGATGAAATATTCCTTTAAGACAGAAACTACGACCATGGGAAATCAGATTCGTGAGTAATGTCTCACCCAGCTGAAAAGTCACTGTGGCTTCCAGCTGAAATCCACTCAGAACCCGTTTTGTTTCATGAGCTTTTGTAACAAACTACACGTAATAAAATAAAAGCCTATTTTATATCCTGCTTGCTGCTGTGTTATACGTCTGATAATGTACACGTGAACTGAAAAAACACCATTATTTAGACACAGCGTAACGTAAACAAACACTAACGATGGTGTCTACCGCCATTGCCTTGTTTTTCTCGCTTTCTGCTTTCTTCTCCCCGTTAGTCTCCCGAGGCCCCTGAACACCTGCTCCTCATCCCTCCCCCACCTCCTCCATAGCAGCCGCTGATCTACTCCACGGGTCTCCTCCAGATCCTCCTCAACCCCACAGTTGTAGCCGCTGTTCTCGTGGTGGTAATTAAAAGCTTCCCGTTTGTTCCTCGTGGGATTGCTTTCACATTTTCCTCCTTGTGTCTCTCTCTCACACTCGCCCGTATGAAGTGTTCAGCCGCGCCATCCACGGCCTCTTCAACCCACCCCGACACCCTCTCGCCACCGCCCTCTTCGCTCCTGGACCTCTGCCTGCCATCATTCATCTCCAACCTCGCAGTAAATCCTTAAAGCCTTCCTGAGTCCGAGGCCTCCTCATCTGATGAATCTCAACAGTGAGCCCTAAGTGTACGCGCCGTGTGGTCATGTTTATACGCTGAACAAATATTAAATTAAGGGCTTGAGTAAGTAAATAATGACTGAAAGCTTAACGGTGCGGCAGACAAACAGTACGAGCAGCTTCAAATAGGATAATTACACACGATGAAAGTCGGGTTGGTTCTTTGTGTCTGTTCCAACGTCCCCCCCCCCCATCAAAGACCCTTACTGGCATGAAACAAGTATAATGAGTAGAGAAGCTCACAGTCAAACATTTACCCAGAGTTCATCTGTATGTAGGAGGCTGCATCAAACATTAACTCACGACATTTCACTTCAACTTATTTTATACCTCTCCTGAAACCCCAACCCGTCAACAACACGCACCGAAACACACAAACCAACTCCCGCTCCGGTCGCTTCACCCGCCGAGCCCCAACAACACCCTGTCTCCTACACATCTGGCATTTTTCTAACTCAGGCTTTTAGAAAATTCAGGCTAAATTGCTCCGATTTAAACAGCCGGGTGGTTCCCTAGCAACTGCAGAAGTTCGTCAGCGGCGTAAACAGCAACGCCGGGTTTTCAAAAGGGCAAAGTGCAGCGACTGTTCCAGAAGGAAGTTCAGGAATTTTGAGCTCAATTGCTGTGCATATAAAAATGATTTTGAGGCGTTTAATGCACAGATTTCCTTCAGGAGACATCTGTGATTCATTTTCGGTTTAAACGAGCGAGTTTAGGTCAGACATAGTTGGCACGCCAGTGTGTAATTTGCTATGTATAACCCTGCCTCAAAGGCATGACGCTCACAGTTGTTGCTAATGTTTGTCTCCTGCTTTGCCTTTTTAGACGATGTAAACAAAGACCACCGTGCACAAAAAACACGCATCTGCAGATGTCCACGTATACATTTACAGTCTTGGACATGATCGCTGGTGCCCTTTTGCTAAAGAAATATCTGTACGCTGATCTAATTTAAAATATGGCAAATTTCACAGAAAATCAGCTCAAGAAAATCAAAAATTGTTTTTGAATTCTGGTAACAAAAAGAAAAAAAATCAAAAGAAGAATAACCTACGATAGTTTAGCTTGAAGTTGAATTCGAATAGAAAATATAATACATACAATATATAATAAAAATAATTAGGGGTGAGCGAGTACACCACTATCTGTATCTGTATCTGTACTTGGAGTGGGCGTGGCCTAACCTGGAAGATGGTGTAATTTAACCGGAAGTGGGTGTGGTTTAACCGGAAGTGGGTGTGGTTTACATCAATACGTTAATTTAAGTCTGATCATAAGTTGCTATGTGTATTGTTTATATGAAAATGTAACCGGATTACAGGATACAATAAGATAATTAAAAGAAAAAATAAACAAATGGGCCAATAATTAGGTTCGGGGAGAATTGGAGGTTGTTTAAGAATGACTGGAGTCACGGGTATAGCATGAAACGGTTTATATACTAAATTTTAATAATAATGGGAAATATAACACATAAAGATAACACACAAAAACAGATGAAAACAATCGACAATAGTAAAATGCTCGGTATGAGATTTGATCATATGAGTCACAAGTCAGCCGGCGTCAAGTCAAATCCCCACGCTTGGGGTGAAAGTCAGAGTCCGGTGGTGCGATTTTTTCCTACCGCACCGTTGAGATTGTTCACAGAAGAGAGCAGTCTGCTCTTCAGTTACTTGAGATGTCCTGGTTCGTTCAGTGGTTAAGGCTCGCCATCTCCCTCGTCAGGAAGAAATCCAGTTCTCGTTCCAAGTGAGTGATCATAGGAGTCGGGATCAAACCCAAGGAAAAAAAAAAACCCAGCCAACGCGCTCCAACGGTTCCCTCCTACAGAGGATTGGTTCACTCTGTCGTCTCCACACAAATCGCGTTGGTTCCAAGTTCCTAGCTCTTATTAGAAGGAGTCAAGTCCGCCTCTCCCTCTATCTATGCGGCACCCAAATCAGGGTTCTTCACGGCCTCGACCGTTGTTTTTTTTTCTCTCTCTCTCTAACCGCTCAGTCTTTGCTTTCTGTATCTGCGTGCTGCACAGCCGTTTGTCTCTCCTCTCGCTCAGCTGCGTCGCACGGTTTTATTTCGCGGAGGCGGGACTTATTTCTCTCAGCCAATGAAATTTCAGATTCCCACCTGGACCAATAGTATACAGCTTTCCTCTTCTGTTTCTGTTAGTGATGTTCAAGATTCTTGTTTTAACCGATGTTTAATATTAAACTCGTTATTTTAGTTATTCACCCTTCCAATAATTCATTATGAAATTATCTATTAGTTAATTAGATATCTATTAATTAGTATTGTTAATTTCCTTAATTTATATTTTATATTTTATCTAAATTGAGGATGGATCATATTAGTAAGCCAATTAGTTAATACCTCATTAAGGTTCTAGCTTCTGGGTTACATCCTCCCCCATTAAATATCATGCACGTCCCTGTGCATTGTTTCTACGGGGTACACAACTTCTTGAGTAAGAGAGTCAATAAAAGCTTTATTAAGTCCTTGGAAAAGGGACCTAACTACGGTCACTAGTGGATTGCCCAATTGAGAGTAAGTTAGTCTTTGAGGAGGCTGACTACTTCGTTCAGATCTCCTGACATACATCTCTGGTTGCACAGTATCATGCTCATCCGTTTCGGTTTGATTCTCAACTGAGACAGGACGAAGTGAGCTCTCTGTTTCCGACAGAGCTGATGAGCTATTCTCTAAGACTTTGGTCTTTTCAGATGTATGTGTCTGATCGTGTATGATGGGTTCAAAACTTACATCACGTTGCTGCGACTTTAGGACACCATCCAATTGAGGTAGGTTTGTGTTAGTTTCATCCCCCGTTTCTACGTCAGGTAAGTATACTTCGTTTTTTTTCGTTTTTTCAGGTAAGTATGTTGCTGCTTCTTTCACTCTTTCAGGTAAGAATGTCGCAGTTTCACTCATTCTGTCAGGTAAGAATGTTTCGGTGTTGATGCCTTTGTCAAGTAAGGACAATTCAGCATTTTCATTACCAGCTAAGGTTGGTTCCTTGCGATCCCCTGTGTGTAAGGATAGTGTGTTTTGTTGTTGAATATTATTTACCGGTCCTGAATCTGCTATGAGTTCCCTATTTGGCAAGGTGACCTCTATTTGATAGGATGGTCGGTTTAGCACTTGTGGAAGATCAGAGTAATAAAACTCATCTACCTCTTCGTCAAGTGGCTCATCTGGGTCAGGTTCTAAGGCTGAACTCTGTCTTGTATGAGGTCTGCTAGGTTTCGTAACGCGTTCTGTTTCATTTTCTAATGAAGAGAGAAAACCACAAGGCAGTAAAAGATCTCTGTGGAGTGTTCTGTTGGGTCCTTCTCCGTTCTCTGGTTTTACAGTGTATACTGGCAAGTTTTCCATCTGTTTGAGAACTATATACACTGTTTGCTCCCATTTGTCTGCTAATTTATGCTTTTCTCTTAAGCGAAGATTTCGGACTAAAACACGATCTCCCACACCTAGTGTGGACTCACGAATGTTTCTGTCGAACCGTTCTTTGTTCTTCCTCGCTGTTTTTTGAGAGTTTTTTATGACAATGTCATAACTCTGTTCCAGATGACTCTTCAGTTCTTTAACATACTGAGAATGAGTTATAGAGGGCTTGTTCAAATGCGGTAACCCAAAGGCAATATCTATAGGCAACCGAGGCTGCCTACCGAACATTAGCTCGTAGGGAGAGTATCCCGTCACGTCATTTTTTGTACAATTGTACGAGTGAGTAAGTGGTTTTACAAAATCGCGCCAGTGATGTTTCTCAGTGGCTTGTAAAGTTCCCAACATGCTGAGTAATGTACGATTGTACCGTTCAACGGGGTTGCCACGAGGGTGATAAGGGCTCGTTCTGACTTTACGGATACCAAGTAAAGAACAAAGTTCCTTGATTGTACGTGATTCGAAATCCCGTCCCTGATCACTATGAAGACGCTCAGGAAACCCGTAGTGGACTAAAAAATGTTCCCACAGGTTCTTCGCGACGGTGGTGGCTTTCTGATCTTTGGTTGGGATGGACACTGCATACTTTGTAAAATGGTCTGTAATCACTAAGACATCTTTAGTGTTCTTACTGTCTGGTTCTATGGAGAGAAAATCCATGCAAACTAACTCCATAGGTCTGGTGGTGGTAATACTCACCATTGGAGCAGCTTTGTCAGGGAGGGCCTTCCGACGGATACATCTTTCGCAAGTTTTAACTTTGATTTCGATATCACTAGCCATTCTTGGCCAGTAAAAACGGGACCGAATGAGATCTGTCGTACGTTCAACCCCAAGATGCCCCATATCATCATGTAGGCTTTGCATGACTGTTGAACGTAATGAATCAGGCAAGACTAACTGCAATGATGTCTCTGGTCCTAATTGGCGTCTCCGGTACAGTAAATCATTTTGAAACTCAAACCGTTTCCACTCTCTCAAAAGGTTAAGAACCACCGGGGGTTCTGCAATAGTATCAGTTGGCGGTTTATTGTCAGTCATAAGCAGCTGAATGACTCGGCCAATGGTTGGATCTTTCCTCTGCAAGGAGACAAGGTCAGCATGGTTATACTTGGGCACAGCAAAGAAACTGTCACTATTGTCTTCCAACTGGAATAGGTCTGGAATGGCCGCTGCAGACATGGCAAGTGACTGAACTAAACCACAAGGAGAATCAGTCTCATCCAAGACCATGTGCTTTTGGCATGTTGCCTTCACTGCTTCGGCTTGAAGTTGAAGCTCGACTTCTTTGACAGAGGATAAAAGATGAGATCGGAACTCATCTAGTCGTTGGCATTCCTCAGTGAATTTTGAGTTGTCTTCAGGTTTATCATGCAGCCTCCTAGACAGGCCATCCGCATCAACGTTCTGTGTACCTGCACGGTATCTGATGTCAAAATTATAGGTGGACAACGCAGCTAGCCAACGATAGCTCGTTGCATCGAGTTTTGCCGTTGTTAAGAGGTAAGTTAACGGATTATTATCAGTAATGACAGTGAATGTGTTCCCATACAAATAGTCATGAAACTTATCTGTTATGGCCCACTTTAAGGCTAGAAACTCCAACTTGTGCGCAGGGTACCTAGTTTCACTAGAGCTTAAACCGCGACTTGCATAAGCGATTACCTGTGTGACACCGTTTTGCACTTGGTATAGCGCTGCACCGAGTCCGGTCGTACTAGCATCTGTGTGTACTAGATATGGGAGTTTTGCGTCAGCGTAGCCAAGAACTGGCGAAGTGGTAAGTTTTTCAATAATAGTTTGAAAGGACTTCTCACAGTCTTGGCTCCAACGATTCCCAAAGGGTTCTTTGGGGTTCAAGTACTTTGATCTACATGGTGGTGTTTTAAAGTTTTTCCGTTTGGGTGGATAACCAGCCGTGAGAGATGTTAGTGGCTTGACAATATTTGAGTAATCTTTAACGAAGCGTCGGTAATAACCGGTAAATCCTAAGAAAGATTGGAGTTCCTTCAAAGTCTGAGGCTTCGGCCATGTTTTGAGTGCTTCCACCTTATCTGGATCGGTTTTTATGCCATCTCGAGATACTATATGTCCAAGATAACGCACAGATGTCTGGAAAAAACGACACTTATCTGGTGATAGCTTGAGTCCGTATTCTCTAAGCCGTTCAAGAACGTGAGAAAGTCTGGTTTCGTGTTCTTCCAAGGAGTTGGAAAAGACGATCAAGTCGTCTAGGAAAACTAACACTTCCTTCAGATTAATGTCCTTCATACACTTTTCCATAACCCGTTGGAAAGTGCTTGGAGCATTTGTTATTCCTTGTGGCATACGGTTAAATTCATAAAACCCAAACGGGCAAACAAAAGCAGTTTTAGGTTTATCCTTTTCACACATCTCTATTTGATAGTAACCTGACTTGAGGTCCATCACAGAAAACCACTGTGATCCAGCGAGAGCAGAAAAGGACTCCTCCAAGTTAGGCAGGGCATATGCGTCGCGAATGGTTTGCAGATTAAGCTTTCTATAGTCTATACATAGACGTACCTCACCATTCTTTTTCCGAACTACCACTATTGGTGAGGCAAATGGAGACTCCGACTCTCTTATTATACCGGTTTCCAAGAGGGCTTCCAAATGTGTTTCTCACGGCTTCATAATCATGTGGATGGATCGGCCGAGATTTCTGTTTGAATGGGGTCTCGTCTTTTAAGTTGATGTGATGTCTTATCTGTTGTGTATGACCAAAATCAAGATCGTGGTGCGAAAACACATCGGAGTAAGTGTTAAGTTTGTTGGTGATCCTCCCTTTCCATTCTTCGGACAAGGGCGAAGTACCGAAGTCAAAACTGAGAGGAGGGTTTGAAGGTGAAGTCTGTTGCTGCGAACTACACGCCGCAAGTACTTTCTGATCACTTTTGTCAGGTTCTGGATATGGCATAACACGATCGGCTTTAACTAACTCAGCGATCACACAGTTAGTGGGTAATGTGATGTCATGGTTAGTTTCGTTTCTTAGTACAACAGGTACTTTGTATGGACCATGTGAAGGTAAGGAAATGAGGCAACAGTCTACAATTATACCCCCTGGTAGAGAACCATTGGTGGGTTGTTCAATGAGTGCATAAGGCTCATGCTTGTTTTGGCTGGGTTGCATAAACCCTTCTAGTAACAGTTTTTTATTTGCAGGGAGAACTTCTTGGGTTCTCCCTCGAAGCTTCACCACACCAACTCGTCCATCTTTGCTTTGTTTTTTTCTGACTGCTAAGGCTTTTAGCACGTGTTGGTACCCATAAGAGAGTGCCTTGGAATCAGGTAAGTTATTGGCAGACAATTGCTCATACAAAGGATCGAGTGTGTTTGTGCCAATGAGTAGTGGTGTATCAGAGTTTGAGCTTATATCCGGAACCACTAACGCAAGGGTAGGTAACTCAAGTCCAGACTGATCGAGCTCTTTTGGAAATGTGACACTTATCTCTATGTATCCTAAATAAGGAACTGCTTGACCGTTTGCGCCCTCGACTTCTAACAGATTACTGATGGGTTTAATTGAGAGGTCAGGTAAGTGTTCTTGGTAAAAAGAATTGGCAATGGTGGTTACCTGGGACCCTGAATCCAGTAAACAATTACATTCAACACTGTTAACTGAGACTGTAGCTGTGCATCGCCCACCCACTAATCTTTTGGGAAGTTTTGGCACTGAATGAGCATGAACTGGCTTGCAAAAAAGTCTCTCTGTCCTTTCCTTAGAGGGACTTGGTTCTACTTTAGCACCTATCTGTCCCACGATAGGAGCTTCTACCGGTTTAAAGGAGGAGACTGAGCAATTGGCTTTGACATCTCCCACTCGCGCTGCTTCTGTCTAAGAGCAAGTCTTTTAGTTGCAACTAGTGCTGGATTTGGCTCGTTGCTACAGCTAGAAGCTATGTGCCCATCTTCTCCGCACTTAAAACAGTATCCAGGCTTTGGTCTGGGCACCACTGCTGTTATCTGCTGAATCTGTTTGGGCTCATCTGGAATTTTAGTCCCCACACGGGGTTTTGACTCTTTTTGAGTTTTCTTTGCCTTTTTATCTGTGTTGTTAACCTTAAGCTGTGCAATTTGGCTCCTGAGCTCAGCGATTTGTTTGCGTAAGTCATCACAGTTATCATCTATTTCCAGTTCACAAGTGTTTTTACTCTGAGAGCATGTTGTTTGCACATTTGAATACACTCTAGTTCGTTGTGCCCCTAAGTGTTGTTTCATGCGTGCTGCTTTAGTAGCCTGTTTGTCTTCTTCAGTGCGCAGTTTGAGGAGAAGTGCTGTAAAATGAGGCGGGTTGTCTTTCTTTTGTTCGAGTTGCAGGTTTGAAATCAGCGAGCTGTCCCAACAGCCTCTGCAAAACTGCTTGAGCAGCTGCTGGTCGGCGTCACTGGAGGAAATTCCATTCCTCTGAATAACTAGGTTTAACAAGGTGTATAACCTCTGAAAGTAATCGGAAGGTTTTTCACCACTGTCCTGGTTTGTGTTTAAGAAGCGAGCAAAGAGCTCGTCGCCGTCTTCGACAGCTGCGTAAGCTGAATCGAGATGTTCAAGGTACGTTTCCGGGTCGGATTTTGGACTAAGAGCTTTAACGATGCTCGCTGCTGGGGCTGACAGACTCTCCACGATTCTTCGTACAATTTGGGACTTGGTGAGTGAAGGATCATTTATGCATAACACTACACTACTACGCCAAGTATCATAGTCAGTTTCAAAAGAAGGGTGTGGAACTCGCCCTGAGAACGGTTTTAGTCTGTATTGTGAAGTAGGCGGAGGGATAACCTCACTGCTTTTAACAATGTGTTCCACAATAACTCGCTGAACCTCAGGTGTGTTTAAAAGATTTGGTGGAATGCAAGGGTTTTGTTTTCCAGTCTCTGTAGGTGGACAATTGTCCTTTGAGTTGTTCATATAGTTAACTTCTGGTGTTAAAGGCAGGGAATATGTAACTTGGTCACTATGGAGCATTGGCTCTGGTTCAGTGACTGGTTCAGATGCATGGGTATCCCTTCCTAAAGATTCCCCAATTTTTGCCAGTTCCTCCATTAGAAGGTCTTTAAATGATTGATTGCTACGCGCAGCTATGTCCCTGAGCTCTGACAGATAGGCATCAGTGGCAGATGTGCTAGTTTCTAGACTGTACGCGCTGGCTAGGTCTTGAATATGGAAGAAAACATCTGGGTTCCTAGTACAAGGTTTGTCATAGGGTAAACATTGTTTCTTTAATTCCTTAACAGTGGCTTCATGTTGAAACTCCACAATAATCTGATCACAGTTTGGTAACTTAATGCGCCTGTTAACTGGTCCGAATCCTTCCATAAACCCAAAGACTTCGTTATCAAGGTCTGTATCAGTTAACCCACTGATTAAAACAGCATTTGAAACTTTGACCTTTTCTGTTTTCACAACTTCCATTTTAAAACACTCAAAAGTACCAATAATGCCAAAATGGCAAACCACTGTGACCTCCAGGCACTCTTATGATGTCAGTCAATGGTTAGCTAAGGTAACAACTCTACAATTCTCCTGGCTGGCTCGCCAAGTTTTATGTAACCGGATTACAGGATACAATAAGATAATTAAAAGAAAAAATAAACAAATGGGCCAATAATTAGGTTCGGGGAGAATTGGAGGTTGTTTAAGAATGACTGGAGTCACGGGTATAGCATGAAACGGTTTATATACTAAATTTTAATAATAATGGGAAATATAACACATAAAGATAACACACAAAAACAGATGAAAACAATCGACAATAGTAAAATGCTCGGTATGAGATTTGATCATATGAGTCACAAGTCAGCCGGCGTCAAGTCAAATCCCCACGCTTGGGGTGAAAGTCAGAGTCCGGTGGTGCGATTTTTTCCTACCGCACCGTTGAGATTGTTCACAGAAGAGAGCAGTCTGCTCTTCAGTTACTTGAGATGTCCTGGTTCGTTCAGTGGTTAAGGCTCGCCATCTCCCTCGTCAGGAAGAAATCCAGTTCTCGTTCCAAGTGAGTGATCATAGGAGTCGGGATCAAACCCAAGGAAAAAAAAAAACCCAGCCAACGCGCTCCAACGGTTCCCTCCTACAGAGGATTGGTTCACTCTGTCGTCTCCACACAAATCGCGTTGGTTCCAAGTTCCTAGCTCTTATTAGAAGGAGTCAAGTCCGCCTCTCCCTCTATCTATGCGGCACCCAAATCAGGGTTCTTCACGGCCTCGACCGTTGTTTTTTTTTCTCTCTCTCTCTAACCGCTCAGTCTTTGCTTTCTGTATCTGCGTGCTGCACAGCCGTTTGTCTCTCCTCTCGCTCAGCTGCGTCGCACGGTTTTATTTCGCGGAGGCGGGACTTATTTCTCTCAGCCAATGAAATTTCAGATTCCCACCTGGACCAATAGTATACAGCTTTCCTCTTCTGTTTCTGTTAGTGATGTTCAAGATTCTTGTTTTAACCGATGTTTAATATTAAACTCGTTATTTTAGTTATTCACCCTTCCAATAATTCATTATGAAATTATCTATTAGTTAATTAGATATCTATTAATTAGTATTGTTAATTTCCTTAATTTATATTTTATATTTTATCTAAATTGAGGATGGATCATATTAGTAAGCCAATTAGTTAATACCTCATTAAGGTTCTAGCTTCTGGGTTACAAAAACTATTTACAGAGCAGCCTCAGAGTTGAGATTAAATGTTTTTGATCACAATAGTAAAGGAAAATAATTTAGAAAATGATTAAAATATATTTAAAATGAGCAAAAAAATAGACATTTGTGATTAAAAATGTAAAGAAAGAGAGAGTGAATAGGAAAGAGGGAATGGATCCTGAGGAAGAGGAGGGAGAGAGAGAGGAAAAAAAACCTGACCGGAGCAGAGGCAGTGACTGACGCAGCACGAGCCGTTTTCAGCTCTGTCTTGTCAAATGTACCACGTACGTTACGAAAAAAGTAACTTTAAATTACTTTAAAGTAACTTTAAAAAGAAGCAAACTGAAGAAAATATAGGGAGTACTGAAGAAACGTGAACAGTGAAGCAAGCACAGAGAGATCCGTTACTGTGTGTGTGTGTGTGTGTGTGTGTGTGTGTGTGTGTGTGTGTGTGTGTGTGTGTGTGTGTGTGTGTGTGTGTGTGTGTGTGTGTGTGCGGATGGACCGGACACGGACTGAGCCGTGAGCTCCCGGCTGCAGAGTTTTGTGTGTAGGGAGGGGCGGGCGCTCTGTTTGACTGGCCAATCACAGAGAGTGAAGACAGTCAGTTACCCAATGAGGATTTTCCTTCAGCACGATTACAGATATTTACGAGTTTTACTCGTTTCATGCTCGTACTCGTCAAAAATGCTTTATCCGTACCGGATACTCGTCTGAAACGAGTATCCGGCTCATCCCTAATAATAATTTTATGTACAGTTAACACTGACGTTAGAGCTAAAAGGGTTTACCTCGCTGCTTTGGAATTTCACGTTGTCCCACTTTGAGTAGCTTCTGTCCCACATTTGGCGAGTTGGGATCTGGTTACCCTAGCCACGCCCCCCACTGGCCACCCCTCGGGCACGCCACTGCATCTAGGAGTCCTGATCTAAATCTGTGGAAGGAGCTGAAACATGCTGGAGACATTTGCAAATGTAGAGTGGGTCAAAATACCTGTCAGCAGGCGAGGAAATCTCAATGAGTTACAAAAGATAAGGTTTAATAAAATGATTCTGCACTGAGAAGCAACCCAAGTGTCATTTTCATCATTTGAATCCGTTGCTACTTTCTCTGTCCCTGTGGGAAAATTAGGGCAGACAATCAAGAGAAGCGTGGATCTGAGTAAGCTCTAGATTTGCACCTGTTGCCTCTGAGGACAAAAAACTAAACACAACATCCATTCCAGCTTGTTTTGGGCGTGGCCAGGCGCGTGGAGACATCATCTTCGTGCATCGTTGAGTGCATGCACTTGCACACGTCTGTTTGCACGTAAAGGCAGTAGATGCTCCTGCTGTCACATGTTTCGCGGTCCTCTCTCACCCATCAAGGCCCAGCGTGTGCTGCAGGATGTTGTGATCAGTGTCACATGTGTCCGCTCATGAATAGCCTAATGTTTCGTGCTAGAAAACAAAGTTATGCTTCGCAACCAGAGGAAATTGCACACATATGAAAAATTAATCAACGCTGCCAAGAGAAATGTGCAGCTAAAAATACGTGCCGTGTTTTCACAGTTTCTGATGGGAATAAAATTCTTAAAGGGGGAGAAAATATCCGTAATATTGTTGCGTCACGTAAAGGGACAGGAGTGGATGGAAGTCAACTTTTCATCGGAAAAACAAGAAGTTTGTGGAAAAACGTTGGGTAAACAAAAGGTTTTGATTACACGCTTGCAAAGGCCGCCCAACATAAGCAATAAAACATAAAATCAACCACGGCGATAAGCTGAAGACGAATGAGTTGACGGTAAAATGACACCGTCCTCTTCTTTGAAACCAGCTGCCAGTTTCCAGCGGTGGAAAACAAGTGTGGGGAGTGTGGTTTACTGCGTAAATACAGGAATCTTAGCAACAGGAAGCTGCAGCCATGAGTGAAAGCATACGATTTTACCCGACTGCAAACAGTTTAAGAGGAGAATTTAAAAGAAATGCTTTAGGGTCCCACCTTTGCCTGGCAGCTCCGCTTCCTCTGAGTTATTAAAAGTCAAACCTCATCTTTTATGCATAAAGTTTACATCATAGCAGCAGCTGGTGAGCTTGCCATGGCAGGAGATCCTCCTGAGAAAGTGTGTGGTCCAGCGTGGGCCTTGACTGACACGGGAACCCCCGGTCACGTGACCATCGTTTAGGGTTCTGACGCAGAGGCTGCGGGAACATCACATTCACTCTTTTATGAGACAAGAGGCCGAGTAATGAATGTCGTTTTGCTGAAGAAACGTGATAAATTCAAGAAGATGATGACGCGGCTCGACGCTCCGGATGAGCTGGAATTTCAGCTGCTGTTTCAGAAGTCCAATCATCTTTTATCTGTTTGTTGTGGGAGGAGGGTCGGGAGTGTTTCTAAACACAGACAGCTTCATTTCGAAGCTGTGATCTGGGCTTCCTCGTTGCCACTTCCCACTGGGGCAGAGGTCACGAGGGAGCAGAGGGAGAGGGAGGCGCGCAGGAATAAAAGCTGAGGAACGGGAAACACGCTGCATTATTAGTCTTTTTAAAGAATGTTGCACAATTATTAGTGAAGAAACACAAGGCTGACGTCTCCACGTTACACCGTGGCTGCAGCATGAAAACCTTATTGTAATGTTTTTTTTTCTGTATTTAGGGCAAAAAGAAAGGCATAAAACTTGCATGGCTGCAATGAATGAAGCAACAATGGAGGACAAAAGAGGGGGGGGGGGGGGTTGTGCAACAGCCTCACGTTTTCCTGGGTTGTCGAATGATGACGCGACAGTCCATTGTCTCACCCGTCTGCAGAGTCTGCAGCCTCTCCGCCTTAATCTCTGCTGTCCCTCTGCCTCAGATGTTGCCACACACTCACACACACACACTCCCCATCATGTTTACTAGTAAAGTTCAGAGAAGACGGGTGAAGATGCACCACTGCACCACAGACACTCAGGTAAAAATAAACATTTTTTCATGAAGCACTTAGTTCTTTGGGATTGCATCAGTTCTTCGTCTTTGATTTGACATGACATGGTGTTTAAAATCCTCGCAGTGAATAGATTCAAGGAGGATGTTCATGTAATTGAAAATGAAATCCATTGGTCACAGACCGTTAGACTGAAAGCACGTTTAGTTATGTTGATCCTCTACTGAGATGAAAAGGAAAAATGACAACTTCTGCAGTTAAGCTGCTAAAACTGTGTCTTTGGATGAACAATGAAATATGAAGGGAGGTGAGCGTCTGAATGACAGTTTAACTGTTTTAAGTAGAGGCTGCATGTCCCACCCGAGTGTGTGTGTGCATGCGTGCATGAGTGTGCGTGTGCATGTGTGTGCATGCAAGAGTGCACATGCAAAACGTGTGTGTGTGTGTCTGTGTGTGTGTGTGTGTGTGTCTGTCTGTGCGTCTGTGTGTGTGTGTGCGTCCATGAGTGCACACGCACAAGTGTGTGTGTGTGTGTGTGTCTGTCTGTGCGTGTGTGTGTGTGTGTGTGCGTCCATGAGTGCACACGCACAAGTGTGTGTGTGCACGTGTGTGCGTGCATGTGTGTGTGTTTGTGTGTGTGCACGTGCATGTGCAAAAGCATGTGTGTGTCTCTGTGTGTGTGCGTGTGCGCGTGCATGTGCAAAAGCATGTGTGTGTGTGTCTGTGCGTGTGTGTCTGTCTGTGTGTGTGTGTGTGTGTGTGCGTCCATGAGTGCACACGCACAAGTGTGTGTGTGCACATGTGTGCGTGCATGTGTGTGTGCAAGTGCATGTGCAAAAGCATGTGTGTGTCTCTGTGTGCGTGCGTGTGCGCGTGCATGTGCAAAAGCATGTGTGTGTGTGCATGTGCAAAAGTGTGTGTGTGTGTGTCTGTGCGTGTGTGTCTGTCTTTGCGTGTGTGTGTGTGCGTCCATGAGTGCACACGCACAAGTGTGTGTGTGCACGTGTGTGCGTGCATGTGTGTGTGTGTGCACGTGCATGTGCAAAAGCATGTGTGTGTCTGTGTGTGCGTGCGTGTGTGCGTGCGTGTGCAAAAGCATGTGTGTGTGTGTGTGCATGTGCAAAAGCGTGTGTGTGTGTGTGTGTGTGTGTGCGCACACATGCGTGCAGTCACAGAAAATAATAAAATGACCGTTTGTAATTTCGCTCCGTTTCTCTGACGTTTCCTTTACACTAAATCTGAGAATTTCTTCTCTAATTCAAATTTTCAGATATTTAGAAAAATATTTCTTCACCACAATTTAAAATAATTATCTTACCTGTGGTAGATAGCTTCCTGTCGGGACTGATAATCTAACGGTTAACGCAAACACACCCAAGATCAAAGCGCTGTCTCAAAGCAGCGACAGTCTTATAGAGATCATTTTGATTCTTTATTGATTAATTAAGAAAATCAATTAAGCAAAGGTACTTCAAACAGACTAAAAAGAAAAACAAAGATAAATTGAATAAAAATGTCATAAACAAAAAAAAATCCCAAACTTACCTTATTTTTCTACTAAAAACTGACCTACTGATCAAATCGATGATTGATATTCAGTTTTAATTTCCGAGTTTTTCTTTTAAAGAGCAAAAACATCATTTTTGTTTGAGGAATCTTAAAACCAATTCATTCATTCATTCATTCATTCATTCATTCATTCAATTTAATTAAAATAACACGAAAGGCAAGAATTCAAAAACTTTTACTTCGAGTTTCATTTTGTCCGTGCTAATCTATCACAAAGGTGCGACCGGTGTGTTTGTGTTTTAGCAGGAAGGACCATAGTGGCTTTGTCCTTGAACAAAACCCCTCTACTTCCTGTTCTTCACACAGGTGGTCTGTCACGATGGAGCTGATTCATGACGGCGTGGCTTTGTGCAGGCAGACTGCACTCAGTCTGGCTGGAAGTGTCTTTGCTGAGTACGTATCCGCTCTCCAACTCAGCCACTTCACATTAAACACTTCCTGAAGAGCCAAAACGAGTGGAAATAATCCATCAAAAATATGACCTCCTCAGCCAAGAGGATGTGACACGACGTAAACAGCTCTATACCCTGTTTTGTTTTGGATCTGCATCAAACGAAAAATAGGACGTGATTCTTCTGCGTTCTTGGACCGCGGCTGAATAAAAGCTGAACTGAAAGCATCTTTCAGAAGTTTTCACACATTTTTAGAACACCGTTGCCTTTGGAGAGAACAAACCTGCAGGTAAAAACGAATAAATGCAAAGGTCATGAGAGTAATTGCTTTGATATTTACAAAGTAGGAACGTGAGGAAATATGAAAGGAAAACTGCTCTTGTGCGCTGAATAGTTTCAACAAACACAAAAAGAAAAGATAAAAGAGAAATATTCATTTTTCTTTTTTTGGTTCTTTGGTTTTGAAAAGAGGAGAGCAGAGTTGTTGGAATCCAAATTACTCAGGCTTTTCATTTTTATAGCATTGATGTTCCCACGGTTTTGTTTTGTGTGTTTTGAAGCAAAGAAGGATTTACTGTTGAGCCCAAAAAAATTACCGTTTTCAATTTAAAAAATAGATCTGAAGTAGATTTTGTTGGGGATGAAAACATTTTTCGTGTTTTGTCCCTGGTAAGTAGAAGTTGTGGAGAAAAATTCAGACTTGCCCAAAGGCACAACAACAGCTTTCTCTGGTGGGAGCCGGAATCAAACCCGCAGCCTTTCGATCATAGGACAACCCGCTCTACCTCCTCAGCGACTGCTGTCCCATTTAGAATAGAATAGAATAGAATAGAATAGAATAGAATAGAATAGAATAGAATACCTTTATTGTCACTATACAATTGTAAAATGAGATACAGAGCATCTCATAATCAGTATAACAAAAACATGCTGGGGGGGACAGTTCTGCAGTGCTACATACATATGGACAGTAATAGTGTTATGTATATACAGTTATTGCACATAGAATTGGTACAAATAAATAGTGGTGGTCAACAGAGGAAGTGGGAAGTGGGGGGCGGTGTTATCAGTGCATGTGTGAGTTCAGGGTGGTTATTGCTTTGGGGAAGAAACTGTTTTTGAGTCTGTTGGTTTTTGTATTAATGCACCTGTAACGCTTCCCTGAGGGAAGCAGTCTGAACATGTAGAAGCCAGGGTGGGAGCTGTCCTTGATAATGTTTGCTGCCCTACTGAGGCAGCGGGAGGAATAAATGTCTATCGGGGGATGGGGGTTTGCAGCCGATGATCTTCTGTGCTGTCTTTACCGCACTCTGAAGCCTCACTCTATCCGCCTTGGTGCAGCTGCCGTACCATAACGTGATGCAGAAGGTTAGCAGGCTCTCAGTGGACGAACCAAAAGTTAAGGCAACTGGTTCCTCTAATTTGCTTAAATGTAAAGAGTAATTTACATTTTTTTTCCTAGTTAGGTTAAATGTAAATGTATGTTAATCTTTACATTTAAGCAACTAGGTTTAGCTGAACCAGTTGACATAACCTGTAAATAATTCAGTAGTGTGTGTGGCAAATGTACAGTTGAATGACTTCTCAGCAAGCTATAAGACTTTTACCACCATTATTATTATTATTATTATTGTTAAAATTAAGTGGTTAGCCAGTGACTTTTCCAGCTATCCCAGTTGTTTTGGAACCACACGTGATTTAGGAAAAGCTAAACATGAAAAACAAACCCGCTGATCGACCGCGTGGCCCGTTTGGGCTCAGCGTGTTTCTGGGAAATTCTCATAACAAGTTGAGTGATAAAATCCAGCTGTTTCTGGGTCTGATTTGTGAAGCAGCTGCCTGAAAACTGAAGTCTCTATATTTGTGTCCTACCTGGTGTTTTTCATATGATGATGTAATTCCGTTATTTTAGTAAAATGGCGAGTTGCTTTTTTCGAACTGAAAGCGGACTGTGGTTTGAAAATGAGTCCTGTCCCGGTTTCTCACGCTCTCCTATTTTGGTCCAGTCCATCTTTTATTCATTCTCCTGTGTTTGTCCTTTCTTATTCATTCAGTCACTCCACTTCTTTTTTTCTTCTTCTTAATTTATTGTCTCATTTGCTTTGCACCATCATCAGTCACCACCACCCTGACTCCACCCACCACACCAGGGCTCAGAACCCATCAGCAGTGTGGACTGATATGTCTGCAGGATCCCCTCTGATATCAGATTTAGCACCCAAAGTGTCTGAATCTGCACATTTCCTTTGTGTTTCAGTTTCACATAACCAGCAAAACGCAGATGCACTTATGGTCAGATCCACGCATGGTTTAGCCATCAAGCTCGACTAAGTTTTAGCCATTTTTGTGTTTGCTAATGTTGCTCATCTGTAATCAGATCAAGACATATGTTTATGTTTATTCATTTAGCAGACGCTTTTATCCAAAGCAACTTACAATTTATAACCTATAGGGCATGCTGTGATCTGTGGGGGGAACCGGAGTACCCGGAGGAAACCTACGCATGCATGGGGACAACACGCAACTCCACGTAGAAAGGCCGCAGCCGAGTTTCGAACCTGCAACCTTCGTGCTGCGAGGCAACAGTGCTAACCACTGCACCACCATGCAGCCCCACTTACGTGTAGTGATCAATTAATGTAGGCTTCTTTGAATGTCATGAAATATTTTTGATAAAATAGGCAAAAACGCACAGACACAGGCAAAAACATTATTGTCTACCTTTCAATTGAAAATTTTGAACAGCAATCGATTGTAAAGTGTCCTTCACAGAAACCTGTTAACATAAATCCAGTGTAGTCTGATCAAACTTGTGTTTTTGCCACGATAATCAGCTGATCAATCAGACAAACATGCACTGAGCTCATCCCCCAAAGCTCGTTTGAATGTTCTTGTGGCCCAAAATGTAAATGTGACAAATCGTCTGCTAATGAAGATTTTCTGAGCAGTCTCTGCAGAGACTTCCACTGCAGAAAGTCTGTTTAGTAATGAAATGCAGCCTCAAGACTGGAAACCACATCTATTTGTTTTTGCTTTTCATCCGTTTCTTTCTGCATACACAAGTTCTCCAAATCCTTTTACAGATTGCTTTCTTAGCAGAGCGATTTGCAAACCATCACGTTGTTATTTAAACTTTACCTAAAGTGCCCTGCTTTATTGGACTAGGTAATAAACGTGGCAGATCCAAACTGGACGAGAAGGCATGCTGACTATTCAGGGTCTTTCTACTAAATTTAGAATAGATGAGCGATGAGAGACTTTAGTGTCCTCAATCTGTGGTTCCAATTATAAGAGGGAAAGTGTGCAAGTAAAAGGGTAAAACACTTATTTATTTCACCCATAGTTACATATTCAGTCACGTATTTGCTATCAAGAGTCCTTCTTTATGTTTGAAGATATTACCAGAATAGAAAATAATGATCCATCCATCCATTCTCTTCCGCGTATCCGGAGTCAGGTCACGTAGCAGCCTGAGCGGAGAGTCCCAGTGCCCAAGGTATTGCCTGGTGAGCCGAGAGACAGTCCCTCCAGCGTGTCCTGGGTCTTCATTTGGTTCTCCTCCCAGTTGGACGTGCCCAGAAAACCACACCAGGGAGGTGTCCAGGAGGCATCCTAATCAAATGCCCGAGCCACCTCAAAGGGCTCCTCTCGATATGGAGGAGCACCGGATCTACTCCGAGCCCCTCCCGGATGACCGAGCTTCTCAACCTATGTCTAAGGGAGAGCCCAGCAACCCTGTGGGAAAAACTCATTTTGGCCCGCTTGTATCCGTGATCTCGTTCTTTTGGTGACCAAAAAAAAAAAAAAAAAAAACAATGAGAAAAAATAATGCTCAAGTTAAACTGACTGAACAAATAATTAATTATCCAGCTGAACCAACCATTAAAGAGACAATGTGTAGTTTTTACATTTAATCTCTGAAAATATCCATCGAAATGTTGTTGAAAATGAATAAAGTGATGTTCAGTCGTTGGTAAATATTGGTGGCTTTGTAACATAAACCCAGAAAAATTGTGTCTAAAGTAGGGTGCAGGTCTAAGTATCTGGGACACAACATATAAGACACTATCTTTCCTTCTGGCCGGCTCGGTCCTGCGCCTGCCGATGACACCACACTAGATGATTGGCTGGACATCGTTACCACGTTTGAAAACCATTAAGGCAGTAAGAAACAAATTTAATAACAAAATTGCTGAACTCTTTCTAAGCAGAATCGAAAAAGAGAAACAATATATTTTGGTTGAGTGGTGTTGCCGTAATTTGGTGTCATTGGCAGGCGCAGAACCCCAAGCAGATCTAGAAACTACAACGCCAGAAAACTAGCATCGGCACTGGTTTCTCTAGATGGGATTAACTTATGGACCATCAAAGTCTGAGGAGTCCCTCTGAGGTCACATGCTTTCTACTCCACAGGTAACAACATTTACTGTAATGTTATTTATTTAATTAGCGACAGTCATGGCAACATGGTGTAAAACTAACCTGAAGTGTATGCACTGCCCCCTAGTGGCAGGAACCTACAATCTACCACTTTGGGTAAATGAGTAAATGTTCAGAAATGTAGTTTTTCAGTTTTTTCCATGCAAAATTAAATAAATGCTGAAATGTTGTCAAGATGGAATCGTAATCTTACAAGCATTTATTCTAAATTATAGATTAGTTATAGGTGGACTGAATTGGTATTTCCCCCAGATATTTGCTAGTTTAACCCTTTAATCTCTGTACTGAACTGAACTAGAGGGGAGTGGGTTCTCCAAATGAATAATAATAACTAGGGATGTGTATTGGTGAAATTCTGGTGATACAATACGCATTACGATACAGGGGAGACGATACAATATATCACGATATATTGCGATATATTCAGTCAGACCATATTGGCGATTTTTTAGACTAAATTTATTGTAGGAAAATTCAATAAACAATCCAAACTGATACTTAACATGTTTAACCATAACAGAGGGATTTACATTTCAATGGTAAAAACAAAACCCATTACACACTGCTGCCAACTAGTGGTCGGTGTTTGAATTGCACCACAAGAAAAGAAAATACACAAATGTTTCCATGTAAATTCTTCCAAAAATTAGATACACGACTTTTGAATATCGATACATTTTTGCAAGAAAAAAATCACAATATATTGCGATATCGATATTTTCGATACATGGCTTTTGAATATTGATATAATATTGCTGAGGAAAATATCACGATATATTGCCGTAATCGACATTTTCTTACATCCCTAATAATAACAGATGATGAATAAATTGGTGTAAACCAATAAACGTTAAAATATTTATGTTCTTTCAGTAGTTTATGAGTTAAGTAATTCAATTTCCAACAAAGTAGAAATAAGTTTTGTTCTTAGAGGTCGCCATCTAGAGGTGGAAAAAT
The DNA here is from genome assembly GCF_043380555.1 of Nothobranchius furzeri. Lineage (NCBI taxonomy): Eukaryota > Metazoa > Chordata > Actinopteri > Cyprinodontiformes > Nothobranchiidae > Nothobranchius > Nothobranchius furzeri. The sequence goes on along the minus strand of NC_091755.1, from coordinate 51,278,176 downwards.
GTACTGCACCTTGAGCCCCTCTCCCTACTGGCCGAATCAACGCCTCTCCTTCGTGAGCAGGAGCTAAAACACATTATTTTACAATTATTGTTCTTCTGTTATGCTGTTTATTTATATTTATTAAAGACTTACTTGTCCCTGATAAATGTCACCACATTGCATCTGTCCAGGTACTTCTGGAATTAAATGATTTAAAAAATCTTACACGAAGCTTTTTAATGCAAACATAACCCACACAATGATCGGAGTTAATCTTAATTAAATCTGACACCAGTACCAAACCTGGACTTGTAGGAACAGTTTGCTCTGGTGCTAAAACTGTCGGAGTGGAAGGAATGCAGCAGTTTTTTGAACACTGGTCTGGTTTATTGTTGCGATGTTCCACATGCCACACTCTCCCACTTCCCGAGCATTCAACCCATCACACGGCACGTCACCAGCATCGATATCCTCCACTGAAAAGCGTTAGCACATAGAGTGGAAATTGTAGCAGGAAGAGATTTGAAAGATGAGGTGTAACTGAAGAGCATGGACAATAAAATAAAAGGAACTGCTCTTTCTTTGGACCTTGGCAGTCCATGTGGATTTACAGCAGCCTAAATATCCCCAGTAAACCTGTGGCACACACACATGACACTGAAACAAATCATGCGTTTGCTGAGTGTTGCAAAACCCCCTTTTGGTTTGTGTCATTCCTTTTCTTTTTGTGATGTTTGTGTGCAGCTGAAAAAAATCTGTGTGAGGACTGCATTCATCCAAGCTCAATGCAGTCATGTATGAGAGCCAGTGGGCCACGGCTCGGCCTAGCTTGTGAATATTTGCTTTTCCAGCTGTTTCCTCGACTCACCCCAGGAGTGGGAGAGAGCGCGGTGTGTATGTGCACGTTCGTCTGGAGTCGGGGGCGTAAAAGCAAGATGGAGAGATTCAGAGTTCCAGGAAGGAAGCTAGCATGGGAGAAGAGAAGGCTGCAGAGAAAGTGTGTGTATATTAGTGTGTGTGTGTGTGTGTGTGCCATGTTCAGGCAGGGTGTCTCTCGTTACTAATGCAGATCGGTGTGTTTGTACAGTGAAAACGGCTTCTGGACAACGGAGGCATCTCACACCATCGATGATTTCTGTTTGTCTCATGCAAGCACAAACATGGAGGCTGCCCCCCCCCCCCTTCCTCCTCTGCCCGACAGACACACACCCAAATGCCTCGCTGCCCCTCGTATAGACCGATCCCGCCTCTCAGACACAAACCCACAAGGTTTGGCCTAGATTCCAGCACATGTACACACAGGCAGGCAGCAAGGAAAAGCAGTGAGCTCTAACACACACACACCCACACACACACACACACACACACACACACACACACACACACACACACACACACACACACACACACACACACACACACACACACACACACACACACACGAATGTCAATCAGAATGCATTTACATTAATCAGCTGCTTAGTTTTCTACTTTCTGCTCAGAATCGTGCCGAGGGCTAGCCGATGCATGCACATGCAGGCACAGTTATTCTCCCTTTGTTTATTTTAAATTTCTTTGTAAAATAGCAAATGCATTCATGTCTTCTTTGAAGACTGAGAATACAGGATGTTTTACATGCATGCGTTTTCAGTTTGATGATTAAATCATCATCATGCCCGATGAACGGTGTTATTCAGGTCTTTTTAGATTGATTTGCACAGGATGATCAGAATCTCTAAGCAAAACAAAACTGTTACCTCGCAGTGGGAATGTTGCAGCTTTCAATCCCGGCTGTGGCCGTGGAGTTAGCATGTTCACCCCGTGCATGCATGGGTTTTCTCCGGGTGATCTGGTATCCTCTCACAGACCAGAAACGTGTTTGTCGAGTTTACTGGAGACTCTTAATTTTCCTTAAGTGTGTGTGAATGTTTATTTGTCTCTGTGTGTCCCTGTGAGGGACTGGCAACCTGTGCAAGGTGTCGCCCACCTCTCATGTCCCCAATCAGACGAGCAAATCTGTACAGTCAGAAATAATCTCGGTTTCTCCAATCTGGAGGTTTCCAGCTATCTTTCCAAAACAAGGTTGCATAATTAAAGCAGAGGTTTTCTCAGAGGGGGGGGGGGGCATCTAGAGGTGGAAAAAAAAGTTCTGCACCTGAAGCCCGTCACTACGTCCATCATGAACGGCTGGATGCAGCGCCTCTCCTTTGTGAACATGCACTCCCGCCCAGCTAACTGAAGTAAAGAGCATTGTTTTACAACATTCTCACAGTGTGCTGGTTGTTGGTAGATATATGAAGACTTACTTGTTGTTGAGAACTGTCGCCAACTCTGCTCAAGTCAAGTTACTTCCACAAACACGTGTGCACGCTCTGTGATTGACATGGACGGCGTTCTGATGAAATTGCGTGAGGATGCACGGGATAGGGGACAGGCTCAGCAAAATAAAGTTCTGCATATTATATCACAGCTCAAGATGAGAAGCATCACTTTCCAAAGATCTAAAGTGAGGGAAAACTCTGCATTGTCACTTTAAAGCTGCAAGGGCAAATTAGAAAAACAACTGAGCTTAAACCATTTTTCTCATGCCTCTTTTCATCGTTCTCATATAGTTTAGCTACAAATATATTGTGGAGATTAAATAAAACACACACAAAAAAGTAAGTTTGTTTTCTCGCATTTGTCTAAAAACCTCTGCCAATAACCTCAAGCAACGATTGGACCATCCTGTTGTTGGTCTCGCCAAATCACAACACTCACGCACTTCCCTGGGTCCTCCACACATCACACACTCATGCATTCAGCAGCAGAACACCAGCGGTGTGAGAGGCTCTCCGCTCAGTGACACCAGAGAAGAAGAAACAGCCGGCTGCTACCACTTCCACTTTGGGACAAACTATTAGAGTCTAAAACAGGAAAACGCCATTAGGAGTCACAGACAGCAAAAGACATTTGGATCTAGAAACCGGCGACTAGTGTCGTGCACTATCTCGTTTCCTCTTGAAATGCGGGTGTCGGTTCTGGCAGACGCGTCTCAGTAAAGATACCCGAGAGGAGGGGGCGGCCGTTCTGTAGATTCAAGCAGCTTTAAGTCTAGGTTTAATCTTGTTTTTGCGTGACTTTTTCAAAGTGCTGGCTTTAACCTGATATGAAGGACCTTAACACGCAGTCTGATGCTCCTGCTTACAGAAAGGTCAGAGGTTGGCTCCATGAGTTGGCCAAACGCCTAAAGCACAGATGATACATCCTTAATAAAGAACACGGCCCATCTCCTCACTCTGCGTTAAGGATTAATGATGTAAATCGCCTGTAATTACCGGGACAACTGATGTGCTTTGATATGACCTCCTAGTGACTCAGAGCAGAGTCCCGTGAACTCCTGTACTACAAGTACTGGCTGGGTTTTCTGTTTCACCATATAGCACGCACAGATTCAAAACTTTTTTCCACTAACCTCTGCTGCTCTTGGCTTGTGTGGTCCATACTATCAGTTACCTATAGTTTCCAGTACAGAGAGCCTGGAGAGGTAGAGATAAGCACAATGGATCTGTCATATATTATGTATAGGTAAAATATCAATAATTAATATTGAGAAAAGATGCATCCCTTCGACAAATGTGAAATGGGTGCTTTTACACTCAAATGAACCTTTAACAGCCATATTTTACTGCTTCCCTTATTTATATTTATAATTTGAAATATGTTTCCTCTTCAATGCTAATACATAGCTATATACGTATTATAACATATTGAAGCAACCGTTGCTTTGGAAAAAAACAAATTTATGAAATCCAAATATGTTTTATGATTTTTATTAATGAATTATTGAATTAAAGCCTTATTTATCTTTATTATAGACAATTCATGTTGTTGAAACTGTAGAAATTTAAGTTAACAAGTAAAATGTAATATGACAAAATAAGAAAACATGCACAATGCAAGGTAAAAAAATTACCCAAAAATGGATACAAATAAACAAACAAGTAAAACTTTACGTTATTTTCTTCTCTACAACACAAAAAGTGAATAGATATGAGCATTCATTATCACATTTTTAAGTTTTTCCATTCATGTTCCCACTCTCAGTAAATATTCTGCCATTTTTTCCACACAGTATTTTGTTTTTATTTTATTATAAAATGTATAAATTCAATATTCAGAATCTTTAAAGAATTTCTGTTTTCTTTTTCACTGTGGATATTTTACTCTTTATTCTTCATTTTTCATTCTTGCTTCCTTCCTGTTTTCTACACTGTTGCTTTGCGTTCTAGATTAGTAATTAAATGGTAAATAAATTATATATATATAAAAAACTATGAGCGCTAAAATATTTTCACATTATTCTGGAACGTAGAATTGGGCAAATATATTTATTTTACTTTTAAAACGAGAGAACTCTTTTTCAAGAATTTTCAATTTTGTTTGTTTTTTAAATTAAGTTCTGAATACTTAAAATGATCGACAATATTTTAAGAACGTTCATTAATAATGGTTTAACCCCAATATGTTTTTTTATGTGTAAAAATGCTTGAATTTAATCAATTTTAAACACTTACTATCAGGCTATCGCCTACGTCACGACACGCCCCTATATGGTGAGTACTGCTGAAAAAAAGGCAACATTTGATTGACAAGCAGCTCCGCCAATAGGAGAGCTAAGCATTCCAGAGTGGAGAGCTGTGATTGGATGGCGGGTGGATAATATGTATGTATAGATATGCCTGAGTGGGAAACCGTGTGGGCGGGACTATGTAGAAGTACTGTCCATCTGTGGCGATACCGACCCCCCCAAAAAATAAAAAAACTGGACTAACGGAGTGTCCGCTTACGTTGCTCTTCGCGTGAAGTAGTGTAAGTTGTTTTTGCATTGTCGTTTTACCGGGAGTCTGCCTCGTTTATGTTTTTAAAGGTAGCGCTGCTGTTACTAGTTGTTTCGCGGTGCCGAGAAGTGCCTGGAAGCCCGCACGCTTTGAGGCCAGTAAAGTGTGCAGCTGGTAAGGTAGCGCTAGCTGTTGTTATTGCTCTATAGCGAGGTGCAATTGTCACAAACCGATAACACAAGGGATATACCCAGTCAGCCAGGGCGTTGTGTCACTGTGAATGGGTTATTCGCTGCCGCTACCCGTCTATAACATAACAGTATTATTTATTATTCGCACAGATGGTGGACATTTTCCGCACGTTTTCTTTTTTCCCTTACTAACTCGTGCTAGCTCGTGTTTTTGCTAGCTTGTTTTCCTAAAACGTGTGGAGAAACGGGTGGGCGTAGAGTCCCCCTTTTTTCTTTTTAAATGTGGCAAAGAATATGGCCGTGTGTGTTGGCACATGTACAAACCCCTGCAACCCGACTTAGTTAATTCGTGTTGTAGCCGGCCACCTAGCTTTTAGCCAGCAGCGCATTTAAAACAACTTCTCCCACCGGCCCGTCCACTTTGACATCCATATGCTTCATTTTCCTGTAAAACAAAAATAAATGCGCAGTTTGGTGAGCTAGCGAGCCAGCGACCAGGGGACAAAATAATAAAAAGCTTGAAAGTTGAAAATGTATGTAGCGTAACACTTGGGGTGTCCGGCGTCTCCCACATGACCCGAAACGAATCAGCGAACGGCCTCGAGTCGTTCTCTGGTTTCTCTTGTGAATTTCCAGATTTATTATTTTTTTGCGGAACGGTATGTCCGTGCAAGAAATGAAGGGACGTCAGCGCGGATCCACACCCCCATCCCCCACCCCTCCGCTGACCGTTAGATAGCCCTTCCTAATGCACCTCTTTCCTTTTTCTGTTGACAGTTCTGCTTTTCTGGAGAGAGGAAAAAGTTTTCTTTTTTTTCCAGCGTGGGGAAAGAATAATAAGAAAGACACCTTCAGCTCAGCTGGTTGTGGGAATTTGGCGACCTGGCTTCAGCATTTGGGTCTCTCTTTGCAACTCCACAAAGTGAAGGTTGATATGCCACATCAGGTAAGAACATAAACCACATTTCCTGTGTTTTTATGGTTTAAATGCTCGGGTTAGAGGTGAGTTTAACGAGCTGCTCCAAATGAGCATAGAAATCTGTTTTTGCAGCTCTTTGTTTTGTTTCCCAGCCTCCCAGTGTTTACATTGAGACCTCATGGTGTTCTACATTTCATCTCACATTTCAGCCTCCTTAAACTCGCCCTTGTCCTAGCTGTTTTGTGTGCACACGTATTGTTATAAACCAATGCATCCCTCCACATTCCACACCTTTGTGTCTGCAGCCAGATCCAGCGCAAATCCCTTTAAATAAGTTGCTAAAAAGATGCAAATGCGTGCAGGTTGATGGCATTTTCTTAAATCGACTTTCTATTGTGTAATAGGGTCCTAGAAATGCAAGGAGGTGTTGTGTATTTGCCTTACCGAAGGTTGTGAATCTGTGATATGTGTGTGTGATGCTGTAGGAAAGACAAAAGGGTAGACTAGCGTGAAGATGAGTAGAATGGACACAGATACGGTTCAGTCAGCTACTACAGGGGCATGCTGTGTCTGTTGACAGTGCTACAGTACAATGGAAAGTTGTTTTATATTGTCCAGATAAGTACTGCTGCAATTTATGTGCATTATCAGATAATATAGTCAGTCAGAGTATAACATCCAGGGACAAAATAGGCATGTTTTGATAAGATTGATTCATTCAGCAGGCCCGGCGTTCTAGATGTTGTGCATTTTGTGGACTGAGTATTTCCTCGGTTGTAATAGACCCTCATTAAATGGTATTTGTGTATTTTAAATGCTTCACTTTGATGCTTTTTAACTAACCTAAAATTTTGCTTTAAACGATAATTGCTAATTATTTTAATTTGATTGAAATCGGTAATTTGGTTTCTTTGAAGGGGGCTTGCATGAGGTATTTATGCACAATTAGTGAATTGTGTGCAATCTGTGCTGTTGGAACATGGGAACCTTTTCATAGTTATAACCATTGGAGATTGTCTGTTTTTCTTTGTGTGTGTGTGTGTGTGTGTGTGTGTTTACAAAATAGAATCTATAGGACGTTTAGAGATTTGGTACCAATTATTGGCTAAGATAACTCATCATTGAGTGATTATTTCAAATTAATGTGTTCAAATCAAATGTTGTTCATAACTGCAAATTATATTTTAGACACTAGGGCTGCACGATATTAGGAAAACCTGCGATATTCGATAACAGTGCTTAATATTGCGATATCGATATTACTCACGATAAATGAACAAATGCTTAAGTATGCAGTGTTGATGTCGTCTGTTGTGTGATGTCTGCTCTGGGTTCAAAGCAAACAAAGACTAATGCATGAATTCCATTACAACATAACATTTTTGTTGCAAACATATGCAGCTGCACCTGCTACTGTATTAGCAGCAAAACAACAAACTGCATGCATGCAGTTTCTCAGTGACTTTAAAACATCACCACCACCATAAAACTTTTTCTGATGCTCCAAATACAGAAAAACATCCCTTACCAGGATTTTGAATAAATAAAAATATCGGAAAATAAGTTTAAATGTTAAAAAAACAACATCACTTACATGCAACAGCAAATTCTCTCATTGAAATGGGCCACTACTGTAATGCACCCCTCAAATGCACTGACAAGGATTAAAAACTTTTACATCCCCGTTTAAATTTATATTTGGCTTATCTGTATGAGAGGCTGAACTAAAATTCAGCAGGATGTATATAAACTATTAGTATTTTACTAATGATGCTACTTTCATTCACACTTTTTAAAGTGGTTCTAGAATTTAAAACCACATTTACCTTGTTGTTGTTGAAGGTTGGCAACTTAGGTTTCAAATGTACCATCTGTTATTTTAATGGCCGTGAGGAAATGGTGAAGTCTGAGTCACACGCCCTTAAGTTTGCATGTCCCAACCTACTTCACAATTGGGAATGCATGAATGTTGGTGCAGGTTGGGTCTGCCAGCCACAGAACAACGTTAGCCCAAGCTACTGCTAACCACTTGTTGAGTGAGGGGAAAACTACAAAGAAGAACATTGGCGTACGCACATAACGTTCCAGGATGTACTGGATAGATCCGGACTTTCTGGATATTATACGTGACTGAGTTTATGGCTTCAGGCTGGATCATAGAGCCATCAGGGTAAACCGACCAATCAGCACGCAGCCCGTTTAATGTTCAGCCTTCCTATTATAACGATTTATTACGGGGTTTTTATGGAGCCATTGTGAGCCCCAACAAAGTTTTGCATACTCTAAAGAGGCTCAAAGAACCGTTTCCAATTGTAGAGAGAAAGTTCTTCTAGACCTTTAAGTTTAAGCTGGATTGTTTTATTATTGTACGCAAACCCCCTTTACCCTCTGTTAAATAACATTAAGGTTAACTTGACTTCAGTGGTGCCTATCAACCTCTTTAAAGGTGCAACCCTTAAGTAACCATAACGTTATGAAGGGAAAACATCATAAACTAAAGACCATTCAGTGTTACTTGTCCAGATTATGGGTTTGTAGAACAATTTGCTTTTTTTGCTTGATTACACCATCTTCTTGCACTTTGTAATCATACCAGGTTGCTGCAGCAGTTTGTTTTGAGTAAACACACCACACTATCAACAGCATAACCCACTGACCACGTACCTCCCACTGTTTTCGATGAAAGCCTTGCACGCCAAAGTGTTTTTGGTATACCCACTGAAAATCGCCTGCTGTATAAATCTTTGCAGCGCACTGAGTAAATGTTGAGTTTATCACTTTCCTGGAGAAGGTAGAAGCTGAGAGCTATTGACAAATTAGAAAGTTGTTGTTCTTTTTTGTTATTCCATCATTTACAGGTTCAAGTTTTCTTCCTAGGACCCCAGTGGGATATGGAGGGGTGTTTTCCATAATGAGGTGCTTAGTAGAACACATTGTGCTTCAGAAGTTTTCACTCTCTTCATTTATAGGCACGTAATAAATGATAACAGATGTAGAGGGTCTTCAAGGTGTAGCGTAAGCTTTTTTTTTTTTATAAAACCTAGGTGGCATCAAAAGCATGTGTGCATGAACGCACGCACACACACGTGTGTGAATACCTTCGGGGTACTACACACCTCTTTGTGACGTTGTTTTCCCATCGGCGTTTTGTTGTTCAGAGGAAGTAGAAATGTTTTTTTCTGCTGTCATGTATCATTACAATTCTGTCAAGGTCTCATGAGGTGAACGTAATTGAATCCAAAACCTTTATTGTGCCAGAGGAGATTGCATCCTGACATTGGTAGAAACCGGTTTTTAACGAGGAAATTGCAGTTGAGGAATAATTTTTATTATGGTAGGTTCCTGTTACTAAAGGAATATTAACCCTTTAAGACCCGGCGGGCGTGCTGGCGCTTCCATTTGCATATCTGTGTTCAAAAGCTTGTAGAACTGAAACTATATAAGATAGAACAAATTTTGTTTTGCATATTAAACCGGAGTTACTCTTAAATCTCACACACTGAACGCGTCCCGGAGCGCTGCGTATTTACGCTAATGAGTTTGCAAAAAACAATCAAAATGCGCAAATAAGAAAAGCGTTTTCATTCAGACACAGACGCTGTGTCGTTCTGGTCTGCAGCTCACATGGCTTCACACGCTAGAATAAACATCATCACGTTGTCAACGTGAACTGTCACATGATTAGCACTCACCCAATCACCTGCTTTGATGTCATTTTCCCGCAAATTGTAGTTCTTTGTAGTCCCAGTCTTTTGGCTTTTTCTTGTGCTTTTTCGCAATAATACGTTTAGACAAACACATCCTACGCACATCACACACTCACTACACACTCCTGACACACACACACACACCACTACGAACGTTTTGATGACTCACGGACCCGCCAAACGGTACATCTTCCCTCCTCGAAGCAGATGACACCATTACAGCGCCGGAGGATGTTTAAGTTTTACTTTCAGTTTCCTCACGTATATATTCATGCAATATTCTTTATTATTGTTATTATTATTAGTGAGAGAAAAGGAAAACTATATACTACATAAAAATTAGCTGCAAATATTCAACATTATTAGACTCCTGTAGATTATTATTATTTATGTTTTCGTTTTTGTTACAGTTTATATAAGTGAGTGTATCTCAGAAACAATTTTATGGAAACACTTCTAATAAATTTGTGGTTGTTTGAAAGGATTGTGTGAAACTTTTTTCCATTGACAATTTTGACGGATAAAGCTGTGGCATTTCTGTATAATGAAAAATATGTGTAAAAACAAACGATTTTCAATTTCTGTATAGATAATTGCATTTTTTAGTAAAATATTTTGTTGCTATGTACTTTTTACATTTATATAATTAAAATTCAGAATGTAAGGGTTGTATTGATGTATAGAAAGTTGAAATACTCCAAAAAATGGCACCACAGCATGTAAATATGTAAATAGAAGGTCTGGCGAACTTGCTCTATGGCAGGTCTTAAAGGGTTAATAAATAATGAGGATTTAATTTGCAGGATCAAAATGACTTAGAAATTTCTTGTGTTTTGAAGCCATTACGCCTCTTTTCTGCACAGCGGTGTACTTTGTCCCCCTCCTTGAATACTTGCTTCCCGCCAGGCCCTGGCATGCTGAGCCAAGCTTGAGCCAAGTCCACCGTCACCTAGGCCTCGTGTTGCTGCCGTCCGAGCCTCCCCCTGGTGGAGTCTGCTGACTGAAGAGGACTGATGGTTCCTCTTGAGACTTGAGAGACAGACTTCTCATTCAAAACGCTCTTTTAGTCTGGGGAAGAAGTCTGAGTAACGTTGTACAATAAATAGTAAAAAGCAGCAGCCGGTTTCTGGTATGTTTGCTACCGTTGAAAGATACATTTATGTCAGAGGATGATTTATTAGTTGTTACGCAGATTTATTTATTTATTTATTTTTAGCCGTGATGTTTCTGGTTTGGGGCTTTGAGGATTCATAAGATTAAGTAAATTTGCATCCCTGACATTTTTTCTGCTTAATATAAACAGTCAGAAAGTGAAAGACTATGGAAGGTTACGAGCATAAAATCTATGCAGCACAATTGTTAGACACCACAGTAGATTTTTGGAACAATGCTGTGAGTAAATAAGCCGTTAGGTCACACGTAAGCTTCATATATATAACAGTGTATTGCGGCAATACTTTTATTTTGAAAATTACAAGAGATTTTACACTGAAACTGTGTGTGATTTCCTGTCTAGACCCAGGGTTTCCCCCAGCGCTTTATAAGCCTGGCAGCCCGCCAGGCTTTGCTTGGCCACCCGCCAGGCTAAGCGTCATGCCCCGCCCCCCTCCCCGACCCTACTATGTCCGCTGACACAAACGGTGCAACGAAACTAGAGCCTTACATCAGCTGATACTGGTGAGAAACAGCAGCGGAATGTGTGCAAACCCCCCCCACCCCCACCCCTGCTCTCACGGAGGAACGCTGTGGGACGGAGCGCGCGACCCCCCCCGACGGCCGAATCCGCCAGGCTTAACTAATTTTCTGGGGGAAACCCTGTTTATGATTAAAACAGGATTATATTTCTGCACTTCTTCATTCTCTCTATTGAATTTCCCTTTTCTTAGTCACATAGTGCTGGTCCTGTCACATCTCTCCGTGTGGTTAAAGATTTTTATCATCCACGAAAGAAAAGGTGCCACAGACACCAGGTGTTGGTAGTGGCAAAACGCTTAAAGCTTCTTTCCTGAGTATTTCTCTTATTCAATGGCACCATCTAGCAGGGATGCACCAATACGGTACTGGTATCGGTATCGGCACCGATACGATATCATTATCGGTATCGGTAAACGTTAACCGATACCAGGAACCAATACCAATGCAGTTGCTTGAAAATGGCTTCCCTGTAACTTGTCATTTCTGTTCACCTAATATTTTAGTTTTGTTATGATTTCCATTCATATATTTTACTTTTTATCGACCTCACAGTCTTTTCCTGTTGAAAGCAGAGAAGAAAATAAAATCTGTATTCCAAATCATTGCATTTTTTTGTGTGGTAGAAGTATTGGTAATCGGTATCGGCGAGTACTCAGATCCAAGTATCGGTATCGTATCAGTTTGGAAAAAAGTGGTATTGTTGCATCCCTACCATCTAGTGGCTGACAAGCACATCATACAAAAACTCTGTTGATCTGTTTTAAGATCGCAACTTCACGCTTCTGTTTATTATGTGCATCTGTAGCCGACAAACAGAGCTAAAACATGTTGTTTTACAGGTATTATTCTCATGTCATGTTGTGTTCTCACATATTTATATTTTTAGAGACTTGCTTGTCGGTGAAAAGTTCATCAACTCTGCATCTGCCGAGATATTCCTTAAATTTGAAGCAAGTAAGCGGTAGTCTAACGCTATTGGTTAGTTCTGGTCGGCGCTCAGTTTCCTATTGCACGGAGCTCTGCGTGGCAGGGGGCGTGCTTAGCGAAAAAAAAAGACATATTGCTTGCTTACATTTCATCACAGTATATGATGAGACAATCACTTTTACGGATTTCTGAACAATTATACATCATTTATGAAAGGGGAAAACTCTGGAAAGCAGCTTTAAGCTTCCAATTGCTGGACAGAGATCAAATCACAACTGGAAGAATAAATTGGGAATAGAACTGGGGGAAACATGTCGGATTACCGTCCCATAAATCTCAGTCCCCTTTTCGGCCCTTTATGTCAATGTGCTAAACAGGAGCTAATGGATTCCTTATGAGAGGTAATTGTGTAGCGACGGCATGAAGCTTTGGTCTTGTGGCCGGTGTGATTAGATCTGTTTGAATTCCCTAAGGAGCTCAGTGAGATAAACATCTATCGCAGCTCAACTCGCAGTCTTAAGGTCACGCGGGTTGACACAAACGTACTTGTGACAGAATAAAAAGTTCTCAAAGTTTCACATGTGAGGGAAGCATAGTGGTAAATGATGGTTGAGATCACAAGGTCTGTGTAGAATGTTGTGGTTTGGAGGAACGTAGCATAACTGTGCCAGGGTGAGATGCTCCATTCCCGCAAAACCAAGAAAAAGCATTGCTGTTGAAAATAACAGGCTGTTTTGGATGAACGAGTGCCCACCAAGATGGCCAACACTAGTATTTAGAAAGAGTGTTTTAGGTATTTAAATTTGCTGTATGCAATATTCATAAGGTTTCTTTGCAGTCACGCTCATCTTTCAAGAAAGCATGATGTTTTTAAATTGTTTTATTTTCCCCATTCATTATCTTTATTTCATTTTTTTTATTCAATCACATTTTCAACCTTTTATATGGGTGAATGCAAGCCTTCCCCTCCATTGCTTTATACTAAAACAACTGGTTACAAAATGTTTTTTCTGACTTAACTAACTCTGGGGAATCTAACAACACACAAGTTTAGGGACAGAAGATCCCTATAAGAATATTAAAATAATAAAAATGCAGCAATAAATAAAACGTAATACTTGTGCTTTGTAACAAAGTAACACCCTGTGGAAGTTAGGGCTGGGGGTAAATGATTATTTTTAAAATGATTATTCTGACGATTATTTTACCAAATAGTCGACTAGTCTAATGACTAGACAATTAATCTAATGATTATTTTTCTATTGCACAGTTAATAAAAACCAAAAAATCTCTAATAAATTCTTCAAAAAAATGGATAAATTGTTACTGTAAGAGAATAAACACTACAGGCCTTCCATTTTGTGTAACACTGCTTTTATTGTGTTGCGGTTGGTTATGTTCTGGTGACGTGTAGAACTTGGGAGTGCAGGCTGCTGCCTGAGAGGTGGTTGGAGACGGAGTGTCTCCATGCTGCTTTGTTTTGGTCACTTATGTGCGTGAGGTGAGTGGTGTTACGAATCTTCCTGGAGAGTTTGGCTCGTGTGCAAAAAGGAAGGGACAATAACACGGGATTTAAAAGTTAAAATGATGATCGGGTTTATTTATAACTACAAAAAAAACATAAATCTTTCCATCCACAGGTTGGGAATAATGAAACTAATTCTGCCTGTGGGGAATTAAAACAAAAGTACAAATAAGTAGGGATGTCCCACTGGGCAAAGATTACAGGGTTCTGGACCACAAAAAGGATCTCCAAAGGTCCAAACTAAACTGGGCGGTTGAACCAAACTCAAGGTGATATTTTAAACTAAACCGAAAACCCACAACACTCTAAATGTAATAAAAGGGAGATCTACACAACAAAAAAGATTAACTCTAAACCAAAACGTAACAGCTTATCCAAACGCAAGAAGCTGTTAGCGAAAATGCTAACAGTAGCTTTACCAATGTTAAGTTCAAGTTACCAAGTTTAAATAAACCAAAAATACCCATCAAACAGACCAGCATGGAGGAGAGACTGCTACCACAAAAATAGCTCTCCTAATGTCTGAAAGAAGCTCCTTTATGAAGGGAGAAACGCTCCCGGTGATTTTCTACATCTGCGATTGAAACGAAGTAGCGCATTTGACCCCGGAAGTTGTCCGTTGCCGGGACACGAAGGCGGGCAACACAGGAAAGGAATCTAGTAGCGGACGGACATTGTTCCGGGTCTTCGGTATTTGGCGGAGATGTTAGTGAAGGCAGAGAAGAGGGCGAACTAGAGGAAAGACAGGCAGATTCCACCTCTATTTACAAACTCCTGGGGATGCAACAAGGGGGCGTGGTGCGTCGACTACCGGATCTGACGTCTACCAGTTTTTAGAATCGAGCCGTCGACATCATCGAGGCTTCGTTACAGCCCTAGTGGAAGTTAAGTTGGTGAACTTATTCACCCTGGACAGGAAATAATTGCACATAGGAAACATAAATAAGAATAAATAAAAAAAAAGTTCCAAAACAATAGTTTGTGTTCAAAGTTCAAAGGACTGGAGCCACACAACATGAGTTCATAAAGCTGGCGCCATCTGCTGGATAGGTAGCGCAAAATCGGCCATCTTTTTGACCAATAGCCGATACTGTTAATGACCCCAATATCGGCCGGTCGATACATCGGTCAGGCCCTATTTGGTATGTCCACCCTTTACCCTACAACACAGGCTCAAATCCTTTAGGCAAGCCTTCCCATGTTTTCTTTTTGTAAGCTTGTCCAAAACAATTCTAAAGGTCTATTTTTGAAGCTGGCTGCTTTTTCTTCCGTCTTCTGTCAAAATGATCACACACCGCTTCAGTAACGTTGACATCTTTGCCCTGGGGAAACGAGTCCATGACTTATAGTGTCCCGCCTTGCATTCTTCTATCCAGGTATGCCTTCACGGTAGCTTCGTCTTGAACACTCGTCCAGAAAACCACAGTTTTTACCCATCAGATGCTTGCCAGATGGTATTGCATAGGGGACTAAAATTTGACAGAACTTTGTGGTGGCTCAAATGCAATCACAAACCGTGACCAAGCCTCTATCGCGTTTTACAGAAGGCTATACTGTAGACCCCAGAGAGTGTGGAAAGAAATTTGGGTTATTCATGTGCAAAGATTCAGACAAGCATAGTTCCAAATTAATTAGACTGACTGTGTGGACGTTGTTGATTTTAATGAGATGAAAAAAAAAAGAAACTAAATAAACAGGAAGCAAAGTTTTTAGACATAACAATCAGATCAATCTAACTTGTGATGATTGCATATCAGTTACACACAAATATAAAAATGTACTATCTTCTTTTAGTAGCATGAAAGAAAGACTACTTACTGATGATCTCTGAACAGTGTTTTTAAAACATCGAGTAAAACACTTGGTCAGAATTGGTGAAGCTCATTACAAAAAGTTGCAACAGTAGATCAGACTGAGCTTTCACAGGACTTTGCACACTTTGGGACCACAGTATCATGGAGAGGTTTGACTGTCACATTGATTATTGTAAAACAGCGAGACACAAGTCAGTGTCAGACAATCATTGTAAAAGATGTCAAATTCCTAGGAAGTAAAAGATAGATAAAGGGTGCCTTGGGACTTCTTCTCAGTCCGGATTTGGATGTGTTCTTTCCAGAATAAATCTCTACAGATTAATAAAATGTAAGTGACTGTAATTCTGTTGAATATTTGAAATATTTGGCATGGGCACCAAGTTATGCCTTGGGTCAAAGAGAGGCCACTTAGCCATCTATTCCTTTTGCAGCATCCAGTCAGCTCAACTCAAAACGAAAATCTTTTTTGTAGCTGGGTTACTCACAGTTTAACTTGGCTACAGGACAGTTTATATTCCTAGCATGAAACCATTAATCCTTCTTGACAAGACTGGTCTACAGGTGACAGAAGCAACCGCGAAGGCCTGAAATATTCAGTGCGAGGTGGCATATAAAAAACTTGATAGAAGAACAATATAACAACAGATGCAGGGAAAGGAACAGATTTTAACTGGTGCTGGAAGTAAGAAAAGATTTTTACTAAATTATTAAAACAGAGTTTTTTTATGCAGTGTCGCACTCTTTGCTGCTAAAGCCTTTTTAGGAATCTTGCCCTACATTTGTGGATTACCCAGCCACCCTCAAAACTTCCCAAAGGATGCTTTTAGATCTTAGTTTGAATGTTTATTAAATCAGAAGGTAATGCATATATTTGTTAACAGCAGTCCATCGGGGCAGTTTTACCTTGCTTCTCTGGTTTTCTTACCTGATTTTCAGAGGTTGTGCAACAAAACAATTCATCACAAAAACTGTATTCATGTACCTTGTCCTTCTGTGACAAAACGGTCAATAACAATGTTTTATTTTCTTCTCTATTAATAGACGATCCCAACTTTTTGTGTAAAACATTAAAATAACAAGAGTGGATAAGCTTTCCAGAGTAGTTGGGATCAGATCAGTATTTTAGTACAAAGTATACTTGGGCTAATACTTATACTGGCGTTTATTTTCAGGCCTCAACGTAGATTTCTTTGAAATCCACTTTTATGTACATCACAAAGACGAGGCCAACTTCATTCTCTGTTCTATTCTTGCAAAACGTTAGACTGCATGCAGACCAGAATATCATCTGAACTTATGACTAAACTGATGCCTGTAAAATTCATTTTAGATCAGGGTTTGTCCGAAAACTGTCCAAGAGGACGTGTATTTTAAATTTCAAATGATTTGACTTTAGTTGTTTTTGTTAGATTGAAAATTCCTTCAGGAAATAGATTCTTGTCATTGTTAAAAAAAACACACACAAGTTTTTCATAGAAAGTCTGTTAAGCTGTGTTTGCTATTGCGTGGACTTGCTCTGGTTTAAGAGAAATACTTTAAGCATTTGAAAATCCCAGTTATAACTCTTTTTTTCCGTCTGTCTTTGGAGGCCCACTGTAAGGGGCAGTGTGTGAACTGCTTACAGTCCTCCTCAACCTTCCTCTCTCTCTTTTTTCCAACCTCTATTTCTTATTTTCACTTTTCCTGGTGTGACTGAAGTGCAAAACGGTAAGGACAAACCCTCTTAATAAGATTGGTTTTAGCTTAACAGCCCCCCTCAGAAGACTCCACCCTTTATACCCAGTCTATGGAACAATTGGTCATTTAAAACTTTGCACAAACTGATTTACTTCTGCACGCACATCTTAAATCAAGTTGGAAGTACTTCATTGCTACTGGCATAAATTATTTGCGCATCCTTGTCTCTGGGTTGCGTTTCGGTCCTGTGTGATACGTGTCCATACAGGCTCTGGATCATGTGTAGTTTCAGGGCAGTATGGGTGGATGCCAACAAGACTGGACGAAGCATTTGGGAAGTTTTGGGTTTGGAGCTGTTGCTCTTTTACACTCTTCTTGACGTGCAGTTATCAAACTCAACTTCCTGTTGTAGTTTTCTTCTGTCAATACGCGTTTATTGTTCCCTTTCATCTGATATGAGATTTCTGCTCTCACTTTTCTGTTTGTTGAGATCAAAACCTACGCTGGTAACATGGTGGATATTTAGAAACTCACTCTTGCGTTTTCCCACTGGGCTCGTCTTGCACTTGTGTGTTTACTGCAGTGCCCAAATCCAGGCCCTATTTCTGTTTGGGCTGTATGATTACAAAAACCAAGAACATCTCTCTGATCCTCGTTTTGGTTTGAATGTCATGCCTTCCACTTTACATCATCAGCTAGAAACATGAAACTTAACTGAGTTATTTTAGTTTTTGTAATATGATTAAATGACGAATCATTATTGGATGGAGTCTAAACGATGCAAACTGGTTTTGTTGAAATAACCGCTATAAGACATCAATATTGAGTAGAATCCTTATTTTATATCAGAAAATTATATATTTTTTCTCCTCTTTGGTCACTGCCTGTTTTTGGAGAAGACTCAGGATGAAGAGGTTATCCATTTTTAATCTCTACTGTGGCAAAGTTTCCTAAAGTGTCCTAAGACCAAGCATTTCACATTGCAAGACAAGTACCGGTAACAAAAACAGAATAAACAACCAGGGTGCAACAACGCGCCACGGTCTCCAGCAGAGGATGGTGGTGTTTGAAACCCTCCCAGCGGGTGGGAAGAGCTCATTCCTGGGCCGGAGCCGCCTGGCCCGCAGCAGCTCGCCACAGGTTCCAGCAGGTGATGGCGGGGCAGAGGAGCTTATTCCTGGTCCGGAGCCGGTCCGCAGCAGTGCGGTATACATAATTTGGTATATAAGTCGCTCCGGAGTATAAGTCGCAGGACCAGCCAGACTATAAAAAAGTTCGACTTATATTCTGGAAAATGCGATAATTGCTAAAATGTCAGGCTTTTCATTTAACAGGCTCGATTTTCGTCTTTGTGAATCTGACCTGTGTCAGTTGCTTCAAACCAAGACGTGAATTCTTTAAAAACCCTTCCCAATAAAAGCCCTTGGCTAATGCATATTGAATAATTTAGTAATATTAAAAGGAATAAGAACAAGATTGCAGATGGATGCTGCATGCTTTGTAAAAGTTGATAATGGTTTTATTGGTGTTAATTTCCACATAATGTAAAATTTTAATTTAGAGGGAAAGGGAAAAAATGGCTATGGAGAAAAATACATTTAATAGGCAAAATTCAGTTTTTTTTAAATGAGTTTTGATATGAAAAGTTCAGTTATAATTAGCATACTATTGAAGGCACCTGTTTATGGAACAGTACATTCAGTTTTTATTTCCTCACTGCGTCTGTCTTAAGCTCTTTCAGGCTTTGCCATTTTGTTTCCTTTTTACACAGCGTGTGCATTGTCCGTATTTCATCTTTTTGTACTTTTCACTGTCCAGCAGGATGGTTTTTGTTTTGCTTCAGCCGTGTTTATCAAATATGTCCAATGCATACCACATCAATATTAGAGAAGACATTTTAGCCACTGGCTGGCTTACATTAGCAGTCCTAATGATAGGTAAACACATGGTTTATACAAAAACAAATGTTTTGAAATAGCAAATTGCATTAAAATACAGTTTAAAAGCATAAAATATAATAATAAAGAGGAATACCTCAATTAAATTCCCCACGCTTTAATTTTTCATACCAGTTTAACTAACAATATTACAAATAGCGAATAATTGCAGACAACATTTTGTACTAAAAACAACTTTTTAGGATGACCATATTTTAATATTCATTGGAAGCATGTTCTATTCTTTAAGTTCAAATGAGAGATTATTTTGTTCATTTTGTTTTGGGGGTTCTAAATCTCTTCTCGAGCAGCCCACCCAAAGGATCTCATCTATGCTGAACAGAGCTGTGTGCTGTTTAGTTTAAGCAGGATTAGGAGTCTGGTTGGCCCAGCGTTGCTTTATTCCCCTGATCAGTGTTTTCTCCCATCCTCCAGAGTTTACAGTACGGTAGAAAATGCACATGTATGCACAAACTCAGAAGTGGGCTTTTTAAGAAATGAATCATCATTTCCTCACATCAGACATATAACCTTACGATTAAAAACACATGGAAATATTTCAAACAAACACATATTTCATATAACAATTAGCTAAATTATTTTGTGAAATTTAAACAAGCTTACTGAAACGGGTTGAATAAATAACACGGACAAACGTGAGGTCAGCCAAGCTCAAAATACACATCTTAGCATTTGGGTGGATCTCGGGAAATAAAACGCTAATCAAACGTTCCTATAATTGTGACGCCATGCTTTTAAAGACAAGTTTCTTTCTTGTGGGCGTAGTTGGAAATCTTGTGGCTGGAGTCACTTAGAAAGGAACTAAACTGTCGGTTTTAATTAGTTATTGCCTGCAGCTGCAGCTGGCTGTTGTCCACTGCACTGATCTTCTCCTGAAGCACACAAACAAAACACTAACAAGGAAACTACACTTATTTTAAACTTAACTGTTCCTTCAGCTTTCACACTAAAGGCTGTGTTTGAACTGGATGTTTTTATTCCTAAAAGCGTCACATTTTAAATGCCTATTATGAGTTGTGGCTCAAAAAGTGTTTAAATTACTGAGCCTTAAGCTGTTGTGGTTTAAGCTAAAATGCTAAAAAAAACCATTTCAAGATTTTAATAGGTTTTAACATGTATTGGTCTTTGATCAGCTACCTGAAATTTGCTACAACTTTAAACACCTTGTTGCACTTAACTGACTCAACTGAATGTAGCTGCGTGAGCATGGATAAAACAAACCAAAACTGACTGCTCATCTGGTCGTTTCTGCTGGAAAGTAGTGTTTGTCTTCCTGTTACAGTTGTTGAGTCTGAAGTATCAATTTCTTCTGCTCACATCTGGATTGATGCATTTGCAAGAATGTAAATCCATTTTTTTCATATAACTGGAGAAGAGGAATGGCTTAAATATTAATTTGTAGTGGCTATTAAGTGTGACAGCAATGTATGTCATTGTTATGACATTTTCTTCTTGCACATTTTGACTGAAACAACAGGGATTTTGAGGTTGATGGCATTTGAGTCATCTCACGTTTAAGTGGGAGAAATGTGCTGGGTCAGGTTACTTCTTTATTATTAATTTTGTCTAATTATTCACAGATATTAGCCTAAAAATCTAGACAAACTGTAGCAGTAGTGAAAATTATTGCTCTTCAGGTTTGTCTAGCCATGCTCCATTGGCTTTACTAGATCTACCATTGGCTTGACAAAGTTAAGGCAGAGCTAATCACGATGCACAGTTTAGCACCATTACGGCAAACAGTGACACAACTTTAGCCAGCCTATCTGTCCATAGGTGGGTGTGTATGGTAAACTGCAAGAAAGCAGGGCCAAAAAAGCTGTCGGCATAGCACCATGTAGATGCAATGAGGCCACTGGATTCAGACCCACCTGACAGTAGTGTAAATGTGGCTGTAGGGGTACTTCTTCGGCGGTGTATGGCGGACTGCCCCATTGACCGATTTCTGTTGCTATGAATACGTCACATTGTTTGATTCTCTGATTGATCAATGCGTGTTCCAGTTGCGTGCGATGTCCGTTTAAAAAAAATACA
Source organism: Nothobranchius furzeri (assembly GCF_043380555.1). Classification (NCBI taxonomy): domain Eukaryota; kingdom Metazoa; phylum Chordata; class Actinopteri; order Cyprinodontiformes; family Nothobranchiidae; genus Nothobranchius; species Nothobranchius furzeri. The sequence goes on along the minus strand of NC_091755.1, from coordinate 51,256,930 downwards.
TATAGTATATTATATATACTATACTATATAATGACATAAAGAAGATGGTTTGCCAGGCTACCAGGACATCAGTATTCAGCAAAAACCAATTGGTTTATTTTTTTCATACTAGGGCTGCACAATATATAGAAAAATTACCGTCATCGCGATAACAGGATGTGCGATAGGCCCATCGCAAAGCACGTCAAAAACGGCGATAAATGTTTGGTTCAAACATTTCCATCCGTGTCATACATCAACTTTTTGTAAACCAGCTCTGTTTTTTACGTGGAAGTATTATTTAACCAATCAAATGTAGCCCTTCTGATATGCGGCCAATCAGATGGGTCCGTTTACGTGATACGCCCGCCCCCTACGTAGACCCTTACCCCAAAATTCCACTATCTCCGCTCCGCCCCCGCTTTCCGCTGCCGCTCGCTTCCCTTGTTCGTCATGCTGGCTCAGATTAATGATCGCACTTTGTGCTGAGGTTTCTGGAATCAGCGCTGCTTTCAAACGTGAGCGTGAGTCCGCTCGGTGTCGTTAAGCAGCTGATAACAACCGGGCTGAGTCCAACACGTGCCGGTGAACCAACCCACCCACCTCCATGTCGCTAGTGTTCCACCGGGTGGTGACGTTAGCCCCAGGCTCCGGTTAGCTTCCAGCTAAAAGGCTACAGCACTCTCCTCCCAGTCCTACCCTGCTAAAGAGGGCCTGGAAAAGTTCCCCCACACATCAAAGTGATTTTTCATTTATGAGCTTTTATAACCTTGTTAATCAGGATAGTTGATTTGCTGCTGCACATAAACTGTCAGTCAGAAGCTCTGCTAGCCGGTTATCTTAAGAGGAGCTAGTTCAGTTAGTTAGCTTGTTATCAGAATCATAGTTGCAGTTTCATCATCTGAGCTGCTTTTTAAGATCTAGGTAAACTTGTTCAATTTGGGGTTAAAAACAAACGTTTTCACATATTTTCCATGTAGTTTTTTTTTTGCCAGTTCCTCTTCTGAAAGGTAGACAATTGTTTTTCTCTTTCCCTCAGAAAATCTTAATATTCTCCTAGTTTGGCCCAGCACAGTTCACTTCCCAATTACAGCAACAGCCTTATATCATAACCACATAAGTGGAGAAAATGCTCAGTAGCAATGAGAGAATTTGCTGTTGCATTTAAGTGATGTTAACTATTATTTAACATTTAAACTTATTTTCTGATTTTTTTTTATTTATTCAAAAACCCTGGTAAGGGATGTTTTTCTGTATTTGGAGCATCAGAAAAAGTTTTATGGTGGTGGTGATGTTTTAAAGTCACTGAGAAACTGCATGCATGCAGTTTGTTGTTTTGCTGCTAATACATTAGCAGGTGCAGCTGCATATTTTTGCAATAAAAATGTTATGTTGTAATGGAATTCATGCATTAGTTTTTGTTTGCTTTGGACCCAGAGCAGACGTCACACACCAGACGACATCAACACTGCATACTTTAGTATTTGTTCATTTATCGTGAGTAATATCGATATCGCAATATTAAGCACTTTAGGGTTGTCACGGTATGAAAATTTAACCTCACGGTTATTGTGACCAAAATTATCATGGTTTTCGGTATTATCGCGGTATTTTTTAAACGGTGTTGCATATGTTCAGAAAGCATTGATAGTCCTGTTCTACACAAACTGAAATAGTTCTGAAAAGGTTTAACAGTGTTTATTAAACCTAAAATAACACAAAGCCTTAGCAAAAGTGCAACTTTTCACAAGTAAAGGAACAAATAGCTTATTTTTCTGGAACTTGTTACAGTAGTCAGTGCAGGTTTAAATTATACAAATCCAAACATTCAAAACATAAACAATATGTAAACAAATCAAAGAAACACCACTTGTTTTCTCATATACTTGTTTTCTTCATTATCAAAATGAAAATCTAAAACTCCAGTCCACACTTGACTTGAGCGCTGTACAAGTCAACCTTAAAAATATGTAGTTAAAATAAATAGCCACTTTAAACAAATTACTAAAATAACTACTACACTATGTAATCAAATCCAAATGTTCAAGTATAAATGGCATTGAATAAGTAAACAAATCCATGACAAGGAACTAATTGTATATTTCTCTTCATCATCAACAAATAAGATGCTTCATCCAGCAACAGGGTGTCCGTGACACGGTTTAAATGCTGGCAGAGGACGCTGCGGCTGCAGTATATAGTGACTCGTTGCATTCTCCCTCAACCAAAAGTCCTCACGTCATGCATTTAAGCTAAAATGCTAATGTTATCTTACCTTGCACTGGCTGTGGAGACGTGGGTGATCGTCACGCAGATGTGCCATGAGATTTGAAGTGTTGCTGCCTTCTGCAGACACTTGTTTCCTGCACGTTCTGCAAACGGGATAGCAGTCTTCTATTAACTGTCCCTCAGCATTTTTCAGAAATCCCAAATATGCCCATACTTCCGATTTAGTCTTCTTTGAGGGCTGATGGATGTCCTGGGCGCTGCCGTCGCCTCCTTCGGCCATTATTTCAGCTTCAAAGTTTTGGTGCCGTTGCAAATTAAAAAGTGCGTGTGCGCGCCGCGGGAACTTCAGCTGAAGCGACGGTGGCTGGTAAGGGTCATCGCGCCGAAACCGCGGCCACGGTAAACCCACCGAGATAATTTAGTTTTTTAAAAACTGGACGGTTATTTTTATTGTCAACTTTTTTACCGGGGTTTACCGCTATACCGGTTACCGTGACAACCCTAAAGCACTTGAATATGTATTACTAAATATCATAAAACATGATTTATCACTGTTTAATGATAGTCTGTTCCCATCAAACCATATAAATATTTTCATCTCTGTTTGTATCACTTCTATCATCTGCTCAACATTATCTCCTGAATAATAAAAAGTTGTATCATCTGCAAATAAGGTGCATTTTAATATATTGGATACCTCAACAATGTCATTTATATAAATGATAAATAGTTTAGGGCCCAATACCGACCCTTGTGGTACACCACAAGTAATGTTATTTATGTGTGATTTGGTGTTGTTTATTTGAACATATTGCTGCCTATCCGTTAGATAACTTATTATCCATTTTAGGGCCATCCCTGTGATGCCATACTTACTAAGTTTTTTAATAAGAATTTTATGATCCACTGTATCAAATGCGTTTTTAAATCAATAAAGATACTCATGAGATGATTTTTTTTGTCAATGGCTTCCGATATTTCTTCTGTTAATTCCATTAATGCCATGGATGTTGAATGATTTGTTCTAAAATCATACTGACTGTCATTTAATATCTCTTCTTTGATCTGGAATCGGTCCAACCTAGCAATATATAATTTTTCTAGTATTTTTGAGAATTGTGACAATAAAGATATTGGTCTATAGCTGGAAAAGATATGTTTGTCTCCACTTTTATGAAGTGGTATGACTTTTGCAATTTTCATTCTGTTAGGAAATGTCCCTGTTGCAAAAGATAAATTACATATATAGGTCAATGGATGAATAGTACTTTCTATTACTGTCTATTAGTTTTAAAATAACAGATCAAACACAAAATCTAAACTTTAATATATCCTAATTCATTTTGCACTCGGGTGCACCACACATTATTTAGTTGCCCAGGAGACAGGTTCACCGCAGAGGTGAGACATTTTAATCGCCTTACCACAGGATTTAAACTAATTTGTACCTCAGTAGGTTCAGCAATTGTTATGAAATTAGCTGAAGCTAACGTGGCTCTGGATAAAACCTGATTTCTATTAAACTTCACAGTTCACAGGCAGAGGCAAAAAACATCCATATGTTCTTTAAATTATAGCAATGTTACAAAACAAGGTAACATTAACTTAAAAATGCCCTGGATGGGGGAAAACATTTTCATTACTAAGTTACTTTAGCCTAGCATGGAAGTATGAAAGTGACATCCACGGGCAAAGCCAAAACTGTTCTGATGCAATTACAAGAGCAGGCTTGCTGTATATAAACTGGGGTTGTGGTAGTCCAGCCTAATTTATGGAGATCAGTCTCCAATCCTCAACTTCAAATGACTCACACAAACTCAGTTTGTTAAAATTCATCAACACGGTGGATTTAATAAAAGTTGTAAAGAACAAACTCCGGGCGGACTGAGGTGAGTTTGGCTCACTGCAGAAATAAAACACACCGAGCATCAACAGTCAGACACAGCCACTCACCAACACTCGTTTGTGTGTGTGTGTGTGTGTGTGCGTGTGTGTGTGTGTGTGTGTGTGTGTGTGTGTGAGCGTCAGAAGGCTGAGCAATAACCTGCAGAATAATTAAAGTCATCATGCTAGAGCAGCCTTTCTCTGTAGCAGGCCACACCGGGTTCTGCCCACTAGGAGCCGATAGGGATAATAAATAAATAAAAGAATCATAATCATAATAATCTTAAAAAATCTCACATCCTGCAAATTTGTGAGATTTTTTTTTCTTTTTTGAACTATTTAGTCTGTTAAGAGATTTCAGGTTTTAAATCTGTTAGATTGTTACCGAGCAGCTACGTTTAAGTTTCAGTTTCCTTTCTGACTGAATTGTTGCTGCAGCACATACTGTAGGTGTCGTCCTAGACATCATCCTGATGGTTTTAGCTGGTTATGCTGAAGACCTCTCCTCATAGAGGCTTCTTTAGTTCCCATACTCTGATTGTGGTCAGAAACAAACACACACAAGTCTGTTTTTCTTGAAAACATGTTTCTATTGTAAATGAAGATGATGTTATTGTTCATAGAATTAAAAATCATGTTGAAGCTCAGATTATTTGATCAAGTTGGACCTGTGGTAAGCTGGCTCATGTAAATCATGTCATGTTTTTGGATCTTGCCTGTGGAAAGAATTGGAGTCGGGAATCGATAGGAACCGTAATCGAAACGAGGAATTGGAGTCGGAACTGTTCACATTCAAACGATGCCCAACCATATTTACTAGGGACCACTGCACTTGTATTAAAATAAGAGTGAAGGATCTCTCAAATGTGCACTACAGATATTCCCATAGGATCCAAACTCGTACGTTGTTCTCCTGACTCTTTCTTCGGCATTTTCCGTTTCACAGTTGGATCTGTTTTTGGCAAATTATTGAGTTAGGACTGTTAGTTTCCCTGCCTTGTGACTATTATAACAACACTTGCTATTAATGTCTGTAACAAAACATCACAGGGCTGCAGAGCTTAGCTCTAAACGAGCATCTTGTTTTTTGAATTCAAACTTTTAAAAGACTAATTAGCCTGGCAAGCCAGACTAAATAAATGTATTATTTACTTTACAAACTTTGCAAAGCAAGAATTTGGTCTAGTTCACTAGGCTACTATTTAATTTGAAAGTGTCTAAATTATTTGCTTAAAGTGGTTTAAATCTATTTATTTCACCCAAATTTGTAAACTTATGAGTTGATAAATAAAATTATTTGTCATAAAAATCAATTCTTGCTTTGTGAAAAATGTGAAACCATTCATGTCAGATAACTATTCTTTCATCTGCTATATTTTTGTTCTAGAAAATGTATTTATTTATTTTTTTATATCTTATAAAACGGATTTTTTTCGCAGTGTATTGAAATGTATTTGGAAGTGCTTCATTTACATTCAGAGATTTAGTCCAGTGTAATTATCCAAAGATAAAATTTAAATGGATTTCCTTAGTAAATGATCATTTTTAAAAGAATATAAAATGTCAATTTAATATATAATTTGTTCGCATGTAGTTTTGAATCCATGAAATCTCTTTTAAATGTGTCAAAAGTCATCTGTCTTTTTGAGACGTGCTCATGTTGAACATGACTATAACCTTAGGTATGCTGCCTCGTTCTGATCAGCATAATTAGTGTGAGTGTGTGTCTTCACTTCCTTGTGTTCAGACAACTGTTGAAAAGAGGGGAAAGTGGTTTGCTTTCTGATGATTTATTGTCATTTACTTGCATAAAACAAGCTACAAACTCAACAGCCGCAACAGTTAAGCAGGGTTTGATTTATTCTCCTCCATTCTCCCTTCGTCTTTACTCTCCTTTTTCATCCTGCTCTCCATATGCCGTCAGTCGGTTGTGGTTTCTCTGTGGGTAAGTATTTATTTCTCTGACGACCTCATGTCTGGCTGAATGAAACAGAGATTTGAAGTCCTTTGTAATTTCCACGTACACATGCATGTTTGTGCGTGCATGTGTTCAAATCCGCCCATTCGTGTACTTTTGCAGAAGCAAACAAACTGGAGCGGAGAAACACAATGTCTGAACCGACCGGACGCTTTGCTCAAACCGATCCCTCCCTCAGCCCTACTTGTTTACAGTTTTTCTGGTCGTAAAATGGTTGAGGCTGTCACTCAGAATCAGAGTCTGCTTTCACATGTGGGGAGTCAGACCAGCCCTTTGAAATATAGCCATCACTTTTGACAGACGTGCTTTAAATGCGCCTGCAGAGAGTTGGGGAAAGTAGGTTTGTTAGTCAGCTGTGTAAATGCTGCACTGCACGTGAGGACACACGTGCAGCGAGTTATCAATAGTTTCTCTGTGAAAACCTTTTAAATCCACAACAATAATTACAGCTTGTTCTACAACATACGCCTAATCACTGGTGCAATATGTTAGGGAGACAAGCCACTGACCTTTTACTTTTAATAGCAGTTTTTCCCCCTGTCACTTTTCCCGTTCCCTCTCACAAGCACGCTTCTGAATGTTTTATGAGGATGAAGCTTTTACTGCAAAGGTCCGAATAAAGGTGCAAGAAACTAGCGCCGGCTTCACAGCAGCAGCTTGGCGTGTGTGTCGAGCGTGCATTGCTGGACTGCTGCGTCATAGCTACATGTGTGTGTTCACAGTGCTGGCCTTTTCTGCTGCACCCCTGCTGTAGCGCCTCTGCTGTCTGCACACTCTGTTCACACAGCGATGCTTTCACTAATAGCCATAAGCTGCGTTTTGTGGAATTCATAGCTTATTTGAAAAGTTAAGATTGGAGAGTTGACCAATTCTAGAAACCATTCATATGCAATTACTTACTTTATCTAACCTAACATGCATGTATTTAACCTGCGGGAGGAAACCTGGGAAAACCCACGGTCGCAACTGGGATTTGAACCTGAGACTTTTCTGCAAGGCAGCGGTGTGCTACCAACCACACCAGCATGCAGCTCGGGTTTATTGTCATTGAGGTGATAATCGATTATAAATGTTTATTAATGATATACCATACCAAACTTCATTAGCACATTGTAAAATCTACCTAATTTATTTCTGAATTCCACTATTTTCTACCAAATTCTGTTTTTGTGTCAAACCCGACTTCGATAAAACGTTCAAATCCCCTCATTAAGCTTTTCCCGCACAACTAAACTTTCCTGCATGATAACAAATGAAAAATTCTTCTGAATTGAAGTTGTTGGAAATCTTTTTTCTTAAGCTCAGCAGGACTTTTACTGTGAAAGGTCACAAGCACTGTATTTACAAAAGTTTGATTTAAAATTGTTCTGAATAAAACGTTTGATTAGCATTATTGTCTCACTGAAATGTAAGCTTTATTCAAATGGTTAAACAAAAAGAGAAGAAACTGTAAAAGTATTTAGTGAAACACGTTTTGTAAAGGCTTAATTTTTCTTTTTTGCTGCATTGATATTGTAATTAGTTATATTACACTGCTCTGTGCTAGAAGCATGCCTACACTTTTCCCTGCTAATTGTTTTTGACCTTAACAAGAAGCTTGGATTTAATTGCATATGGTAATGTTTTGCTGTATTGTGTTTTAAAACAAATATTTCAAACTGAAACACACACTGTACTGTTTAAACCAAGGCTCACATGAGATACGCTTTTGTAGCTTTTCGTATGTCTTTTCTTGAGTCCATGGTTAAAACAAGCAGCCACAGCTCGGTAGACATTTTCCATAAGTAATGTGGTCCCTTTGTGATAGATATATGAAATCCAACTTTAATATTCTTTTCTTTTCTTCTTTTTGTTTTATTTTACCAACAATTGAATGGGAAAGGGACATTGAAATGTCTGAACATGTTATTTATCTAAACGTAAAAGATTGATTGCCCCTTCAGTTCTGGGAGCTGCGTTGAACAGGTTACTGGCGTCTGTGCTTTCACTCACATTCATCTGTGTTTTTTTACTACATGTTTTTATGGACGGGATGTACTGGAGCTGGTAACTTGACAAGAGAAAAGCAGAACGATGGAAGGTTGGAGCGAGAGATGAGTCATTTTCTCTGTCAGACACTGTTGTTTTCCACTAAGCCCTGTTGTTTTCACTCATAAGTGGATGCCAGGTAGTGGGTGGGATGCATTTCCATGTACTTGTCCTAGTGTAACCTCCCTCTCTTTCCCTATAGGGATCACACCTTGTATTATGAAGAGAGCTTTACCTTAAATGTTGTAGGGCTGGCCGGCATGATGATATAGTTATCATGAAGGAATGGACCATGTTAACCTGCCAAAGCAAAGAGATACACCATCTGGCCAAAATTAAAGTCGCTACCAAAAAAAAAAAAAAAAAAGGTCACCCACTTTAATTTATTGTTGGACCACCTTTAGCTAAGCTTCTGTGATGTCACAATATTTATTTCCTTCTAGTGTTGCATTAATGTGGCACCAAGATCTTGCATTGATGATGGTAGAGTCTGACCGTTGCACAAAGCCTTCTCCAGCACATCCCAAAGATTCTCAATGGGGTTAAGGTCTGTGATGGCTAATCACAAACGTGGAGTAGCTTTGTCCATTCTAACTGGGATATGGGAGAGTCAAGCTTATGAGCTGTAGCTGTCTGTTATTATTTAACGAGCAGAAACTACTCTGAATACCCGCCCTCTCCATATCCTGATGAGTTGTTAGCCTCTATTGTGAGGGAGTCATGTTGATTAGACACAGGAAGGCGTGAACTAGACTGAAACTGCTTAGGAATGAGATTCACAGCTGCATCATGGGTGCTGGAAAGGTGAAACCTAAGCCCCTCCCCTATTTAAAGTGGGTTTTTCACGTTTGACATAGATAGCTTCTTTTACTCCTCTCTCAAACCATCTATCTTCTCTGTCCAGAATGTGGACTTTGTCATCTTCATAGGTGTGTCCCTTGTCCTTCAGGTGTAGGTGGATTGTAGAGTCCTGACCTGAAGAGGTGTCTCTCCTGTGTTGTGCCATGCTCTTGTGTGATTGTTGTTTAGTTTCTGGACAGTCCTCACTACACTGGACTGCATAAACGACCCCACTGAGCTTCTGTTTGGGTGTTTTGTCTTCTAGATGGACCAGGTTCTGTCTGAGGGTGTTGTTGGGTTAAAGTTTACCGGGATGTTGTGTTTGGAGAAGATTCTTCTAAGTTTCTCTGAGACTGCTGCCACGTATGTGATGATGGTGCCTTTGTGTAAAGGGTGTTGTTGTTAGGTTGGTAGCAGAGCTCTCATGTTTAGTTAAGTTCAGTGAGATCATGGAATGGGATCAAGAATTTTCTACTGACAGGAAAAAGATCTCAGCTAACATAGCTGTAGATCACACCGGATAATTTGTGTGGTTTCATTTATTTTACTACCTCTTACTAGAGCTGTCTTTAGTAAGCGCAAAGTCAATTTGGTTGCACACCTGTGCAATAGCAATAAATTATCTTGAATACTGTTAAATGTACTTCCTGAATGAGTGACCTTTTAAGGCTAAAATAACAAAATGACAAATACAGACAGAAGGATGACTTCTTTCTTGTTTTGTAACTCATTGCATCACCACCAGGTATCAGAACAGGACTCGGTATTGGAAGATAATGAACAATCAAACAACTTGGACTCGGATCAGGGGCAAAAATGTGGTTGTAACATCTCTAGACATAAGTAAGCTTTATAAACTAAAACAATTATTTATGAACTAACATTAACACTAATGACACTAATTGATATAATTTTATTATGTTGCATGAACCCGAGGGTCTCGTTATCAAAATTTTCTAACTTGACTGTGAATCTGTTTAAAAGTTTTGCTCTACAAGTGCCCCTTTTTTTTACTTTGAGCACCCGCCCCGTCAAAGGTCTCTGCATGGCCCTGCACTGGGCCTTTAAGCCTGAGTTATACTTTTCTGTGAGCTCCGTAATGGAGAGACGCACACAGAGTGTCGGGAAGGTTTTCACGTTCAAACTTCTGCTCTGGCAGCGGAGTGTTGGACTAGTTGGGGCCAAATAACTTGTTGCAACTAGGGCTGCAACAAACGATTATTTGGATAATCGATGAATCGGATGGGGTGTCGACAAGATTAATCGATTAATCGGATTACATGGGGAAATTTTAAAAAACTGCTAGGGAAACGTTTTCTCTCTCCTTCCTTCACTTTATTAAACACAGCGTTATTAGAAAATAGTTCAGTAGCAGAAAAACAACATGCTATCACCTAAAATGTCTTACAGCTGCTATTTGTGCAGGTGGGGGGGGTGGGGTGGGGTTGCAACACAACGAATCGATGATGCAGTTCGTTGCCAACGCTTTTATTAATCGATTTTCATCGATTTTATCGATTTGTTGTTGCAGCCCTAGTTGCAACTGAAAGATATTCACCCATGTAGTAATTATCCAATTGGAGGCTCCTACCTATTTGCTTAGTTAATTCCAGGTTGTGACTTTTTTGGCCAGGCAGTGTATTAGTATGGTTTTTAGAGCACTGTGTATCATAGGAAATATGTATGAGCTGGTTGAAATGTATACAGAAATGTTGTTTGGACTAAATTCTTTGACATAGTTTTTATCTTTTTGGTTTATTTATTCACATATTGAAATGATTTTATTGCATTTTGTAGTAACCTGTAAAAAAGTAAAAAAAGTTATTAGATTGTGATTTAACCTTAATAAAGTATATATTTTGATTTCTAAATGTTTATTCCATTTCAGGACAGTGTAGACTTACGCTTTGTCCCACTTAAAGTGATTTTATTTGGCATTATGTTAATTTAGCTGTTCATTAAAATACATTTATGCATGATTTTAAGGGTATTTGCATTCATAGCATCCATCACTAGGGATGCTCCAATTAAGCAAGTGACCGGAATTGGCTGATTTAAAGCTTGACGGGTTGCTTGTGATGGTTGGATTCAACTGTAAAAAATCCAATACTTCAGTTTCGGTCAGTGAGCACACCGTAGCTAAGTAGTGATTAAAAACCCTGTTTATTTATTAACACACCAATGCATTGCTCTGTGAAAGTATTTATTGAGCGACAGGGACTAAGATGGTGACTTTTGCTATTTGTAGATTCCCAGTGATGGAGAAAGAAAACTCATGGTAATGATGGTCATTTTGGTGCCTTTTTGGAGACAATCTAGAAGGCTTTTCACCCTAAACTTATAAACACATGACATCACAGTTTAGCTGAAAACTAGAAGAAAATGGTGCATAGTTCTTGGAAAGATATTGGAAATCATCAGGACGTAGCTGGACAGGAATCAGAATTAAAACACAGTGAATGGAAGGTCTTTATCCACCTTATCAAACACTAGATTTTCTATTGAGTTGCTTTACCAGGACTTCACTGCATTTTTTGGTTTTTGTTTGTGGGTCTTTTTGCCTGTAGTTTTGTTAGCGGGAGATATGCACATTAGAGGTGATCAATAGTTTGTGTTTAAAGCAACAAATTGAAACTAGGGTTGCACGATATTAGGAAAACCTGCAATATTCGATAACAGTGATTGATATTGCGATGTTAGTACTTGTGATTAGGGCTGCTCGATTATGGCAAAAATAATAATCACGATTATGGTGACTGAAATTGACATCACGATTATTTAGGACGATTTTTCAATTTATGTTGATTTTATTTGTTTTTATTCAGTCATAAAATTGCTCAGGGCACAATCAGGACAAAAATAAGAAACAAGATGATCACTAAAAGAACTCCTGATTCCCTGTATAAAAGACCAATATACTTATAGCTCATAGTCTATGACCCAAGGGCTACAGACCTTGGTTTAACTCATTTAAGTCTAACCAGTACAGAACCAAATACCAATATCTTGCAAATACTGACAGCAAGAATTATACAGTGGCATTTATAACAAATAAATGCAAATAAATTGATGTTCACAAAATGTTGCATAACATTTATTGAGTTGTGTCAAGGTGCTGTAGGAGAGTGCACTAGCACCGTGTCCTCAGAGAGATTAGTTATTATTTATCAGCGTGAGGAAGTTATTTCTACCTTATTTATAAACTATTTATTTACAAGTCCATCAGTTAATGTAATAATTGTCCCAACCACAGCTGCACCCCCCACCCCCCAACCCGGTCTCACAGCAATAAGGGGCAAGCTGCACGTGTGTTTAGCGCGCCGCACGCGCACATTTAGCTGTTTTTAGCGGTTCAGGAGTCCGCAGGTGCGGTGTGTGTCACTCACTCTGGTTAATCCAACAGGGAGCAGGGCGGCTCCGAGAGCTGTCTTTAGCGACCGACACATCACTACATCATTCCCTTTCCTAATGTCCTGAAGAACGGTCCGGAGTGCAGGCGGAGTGTTTAGCTAACCTGCAGGAAACGTCGACGATAGTTATCCAGAAAGTAGCTAAGGGTTACCAGAGATGTTTCTGAGGTGTTCGCTAGGTACTTTTAGGATTAAAAAGTCAAGAAGGGGGTCTGAAAAGCTGTTAGAAATAGCGTCAAAGTCGCTAAGTTGGCAACACTGTGGAGGAGCGCTTCATTTGCAACTCAGGGCAGCGCAAGCGGGAGGAGCAAATAATCGGCTTGTTTTGTTTTTTATAATCGTTCAAAACTCAGATCGTAATCGTGATTAAAATTCGATTAATTGAGCAGCCCTACTTGTGATACATAAAAACTTAACTCAGGAACAAAAACAATCAAAAACAAAGAAACAGAAAAATCATAAAAATGAGAAAAGCAAAAGATATGAAGAAAGGGAAAAAGAAAATGAACAAGAAAAGGCAATCAGTGGATCCCAGGAAAAGCAGAATCAGCAAAACGAACAGAACAAAGCTAACTCAGGTGTTTGCTAAAAATCAAAATTAATAATAATAATAATAACAGTGTTTCCCCTAGGAATTTTTCCAGCTGTGGTGGAGGTGGTGTTGGCGGGGGGGGGGGGGGGGGGATGACACGCCTCACCTTTATGTTAATATTATTTTGTTTGATGCGCTCCACTTTGAACTGCACCAATCCAGCGACTGCTGCATTGTAATAACTAGTATTAAAGGTGAATACACCAATATTTGCACAATAATAATTTCTGTTTTAAACTCTCAGTGACACACTTTGCAGGGTGGATTTGGCATTTAATTTTTCTTGGCGTCTGGAAAAACATCTTCTTTTCCCCCCTTTATTTGACTCTCTGCCCCCTTTATTTTGGTCCAAGATCATTACTGGGCTGGCCTTATTAAAAACGTTCTACACCCCTGCTTAGTAGACTTAATGAAGTATTTTTAAGCATAAAAATGACAGAAACTCAAATTTACATATTTGGCATTATTGACCAATATTTTTTATTTATTTGTTAAGAACATCAAGATGCATTACAGTGAACATTATAATAAGCTGGGCGGACACTGTGCGACTTTTTCACTCGTAACACAGCTTCAGCTCAAACTGTACGACTTCAGCGCAGGGTAGATCTCAGGAGTCATGTGCTCACTGTACGTCTGGTATCAACACGTCGGACCTAAAATATGCTAAAAATAGCAGTTTTTACACAACACGTCAGACTTTTTTGTCTTGTTTTGCCTGTTGTCCTTCGGGAGTGCTGCAGGAGGACACACAGGGATTTATGAGGGTTGGATGAGGAAAACGAAATAAAGAAAGTAAATCTGTGTTTAGTGATCAGTTTAATTTGACATGAACACGACAAACACGCTTTCTTGACAATTATTGTGAGTAAAAAAAACGTGTAGAAATAAAAACGAACAACATGTGTTATTAGGTAAATAGCGGGTGAGTGGAGTTGATGCAGGATTGCGAATGCGCCGTGAGCGGTTCTGATACTTTTTGGGTCACAGCTGCTCGCTGCGCCGCTTCAACAGTGCGATACCCTCACGAGGAACGAGATAAATATCAAACACTCCAGAAGTCCGTGCGAGCTCACGATTGCTGATCGGTAGCTGGTCACGTGGTGTTAATCGCCTCTCGTAACCCCCTGTACACTGCACGACGCTCAGCGCAAAACTCGCCCCGATCTTGTGGATTCTCGCACGAGTGGAAAATCAGCTCAAAAAAGTGAAAAAGTCGCCCAGTGTACGCCCGGCTTTACTGTCTGTGTGTGTGCGTTGATGCCTGGGCCGAGCTGACTGAGTTCCCGGCTGCAGTTTTGTGTGTAGGGAGGGGCGGGCGCTCTATCTGACTGGCCAATCACAGAGCTTGAAGACAGTCAGTTACCCAATGAGAATTTCATTCAGCACGATTACAGATATTTACGAGTTTTACACTCGTTTCTTGCTCGTATTCGTCAAAAATGCTTTATCCGTACGCTCATAGCTGTAACCACCCTGCCCTGCCTCCTCCTCCTTGCTACCTGCCGGCTGTGATCACAAGCAACAACACAGTAGTTCCCGCTGCTTCTTCCGGAAACGGCGCAAAAAAAAAAACATCAATAAAACTTGGGATGTTGTAGGCGTGGCGTAGGGATGCACCGATGGATCGGCATTTGATCGTAATCGGCCGATAGCGCCCCTATCGGTTTTGATCGGAATTTTCAAAATAGATCAGAGCAAACCGATCAGGTAGGGTTGTCACGGTAACCAGTGTAGCGCTAAACCCCGGTAAAAAAAAAAAAAAAAGAAAAAAAGTTGACAATAATAACCGTCTTGTTTTTAAAAAAACTATATTATCTTGGTGGGTTTACCGTGGCTGCGGTGTAGGCGCGGTGACCCTTACCAGCCACCGTATCATCGGCTGAAGTTGCCGGCGGCACATGCGCACTTTGTTTACAACAAAACTTTCTTGAAGCTAAAGCTGAAATAATGGTCAAAGGAGGAGACGGCAGCGCTCAGGAGGACATTTATTATCCCTCAAAGAAGACAAAGTCGGAAGTACGGTCATATTTTAGATATGTGAAGAATGCCGAGGGAGTTTATGGAAGACGGACGGCTATCCTGTTTGCAGCACGAGCAGAAAAAGTGTCTGTGAAAGGCAGCAACGCTTCAAATCTCATGACACATCTGCGTGACCATCACCCACAACTCTACAGTCAACGCAAGGCAAGTTAACGTTAGCGTTTTAGCTAAAATGCGTGATCCGAGGATTTGGGTTGAGGGAGAATGCAACGAGTCGCTATAAAAAGCAGCCGCAGCGCCGCTACCTGCATATAAACCGTGTCGCGGACACCGCCATGTTGAAATGATGCTATGCATCACGGGGCTCCCAGGGGCAGATAAGAGTTGGTCTCTCTCCGAGAATAATTATGAATTTAACAACGATTACTGCCTGATGACATTTTCCCACATCTGCAAAGCTCACTGGAAGGACACAAACCGAGGACAATATTTTCCTGATATACGGATTACTCAAGTAAGGGTAAAAAAGTATCTGATTAGAAGGCTACTTGAGTACTGAGTATCATCTGATCTAATATTTTTAAAATGATGACATCAAACAGACATAAAATAAGAAGTTATGGGCAAATATTGGTATTTTAAAGACTGAAGGGGAAAATGTAAACAAATAAACAACTTAATTACAAAATAACACATTTTAGGCAAAATTTAGACACAAACTGAGGACAATATTTTCCTGATATACAGGGTTTATTTAATTGTGTGAAAATGTAGCATGTTTAAAAAAAAAACGCGATAATACCGAAAACCGTGGTAATTTTGGTCACAATAACCGTGAGGTTAAATTTTCACACCGTGACAACCCTAACCCCCAAATTCCACTACCTCGGCTCCGCTGCGCTCCGCTCCGACATGAACGCCGGAGCAAAATCGGTCCCGTTGTAGTCAATCAGAGCAATTCCACTACTGCGGCCGTGCTCCGGCAGTGCGGCGCCGTGCGCCGCCCTCTGTTCCGGCATCCGGCAAAAATAGAATTGATCCTATTTTCGCCGGACGCCGGAGCACCTCCGCAGTAAATGGACAGAAATCACAACGGCCCAACAGGAAAAGGAGCGAGCACAATTTCCGTTTTTCACAATAAATCGATAAACAAAAGGCGTTTTTTGTTTCATATGCACAGGTTTAACAACTTTTAACAACTATCAATGGCGGCTGAAGTTTAAATGCACAAAAATAAGCCATAAATACAGTTTCTACTATCAAAGCTGTCACACTTTGTTGATCCAAACATTGCTGATCTCTCAACACAAATGATGGGCAGATTAAACAGCTCATGCAGATGCTTCTCCCACACAACGGGTGTTTGGATCTAACTTCCGCGTTTACTGCTCGGACTGTATCGCAAGATCTCGAAAATCCCGCGCATGCTTGTTTGCCCCCCTCAGGTCTCCGCACCGGAGTGGAGCCGTTGTAGAGCGGGTACCAGTAAAAATTGAGTTCGGAAGCGAGTGGCTGCGGAAGGCGGGGGCGGACCGGAGCGGAGCGGAGGTAGTGGAATTTGGGGGTCATACAGACCATTTTAGATTAGGTTACATTTCCTTTATTCCCAGATTATGTAGTTTGTAGCACTCATTATAATGTTGTAGAAAATTTCTGGCCAATGAACGTGATCGGTATCGGTGATCAGCATTCTATGATATCGGTATCGGTGATCGGCAGCAAAAAACCTGATCGGTGCATCCCTAGCGTGGCGGTGGGATTTCAGCCGTGGCGGGCCGCCACAGCTACGCCTATGTAAGGGAAACCCTGAATAATAATAATAATAATAATAATAATAATAATAATAATAATAATAATGCATTTAACTTATATAGCGCTTTTCAAGACCCCCAAAGACGCTTTCACACACTCTCACATTCACACACTGCTAGTGATGGTAAGCTACTTGTAGCTACAGCCGCCCTGGGGAGGTCTGACAGATGGGAGGCTGCCATTTGGCGCCGTTGGCCCCTCTGACCACCACTAACACAGGCAGGTTGGGTGAAGTGTCTTGCCCAAGGACACAACAGCAGGATACCCCTGGCGAGAGCTGGAATCGAACCCATGACCCTCCGATCATGAGGCAACCCGCTCTACCACCTGAGCTACTGCTGCCCCCAAAAAATTAAGTGCCTTCCGCCTCGGGGGCGGGCATCTAACCTAAGAGAACCCACCCATTTGGCCACATGGGTGAAGAGCTTTATTTGATTTGTTAAAAAAACATCATGCTTCCGTTTGATTGACAGAATGCATTATGTGTAGCAAACATTGAGCTGACCATTCATTGCGATATTTATCTGTTCTTAGCGATATGCATATTGTGCATGCTAAACTATATACCTGATATCGCAGTAACGATATATTTACGATATATTGTGCAGCCCTAACTGAAACTCAAAGTAGATTTGATCACTTAATGTGTGTGTTGTTTATTAATGATGTCAAAATTAAGAAAATCTGCATTTGATCAAATTATTTCTGAAACATTTTTAACATGATGCAATAATTTTAAAGGAAGAAAATAATTTTAAGAAAGCAAATCCGTGATGAAGAGAGAAACGGGGAGCGAAGAAGTTTAGAGACCAAAGTTTCTGTACTGCAGTTTAAAAACAGTCAGTTTTAGAACGATGTACGGATGTTTACTGGTGTTCTTAGACATTCTGGGTGTTTTTAACCTCTGCTTGTAGTTTATTGGAGCTACTCGGAGAGTTATGTAAGATTGTAATAAACTCTGTTTGCTCTTGCTGGTGTGGTGCATGTTACATAGAAGGAACCGCAGGCAAATCTGCTGAACTGGACCACAGGCAGTTTGTTGTATTAGGTGTCAGATGTTGCCCTCGTAGTTTAAACTCAATCATGGTAAGCTATGTGAAATATGTGTTGGTTAGTCTGTAGGTAGGTTATGTGTGCCAATACAGATCCAAGAAATTTGTCCAAGCAACCCAGAAGTTTAGCTTACAAATAAAAGTGTCTCTGTCATCAACATGGTGATGGAGAGTGCCGAGTGAGAAATAAGTCACACAGCTGTTAAAAAAAACATGTTTGCATCCCTACATTTTCCATTCTTTTAGCAAATGTCTTGTAAACATAACAGAAAAGTCAAAATACTGGTTGTGACATGAGAGTGCCATTTAACAGTCTGTGCGGAAAGATTACGAAATTAATTTGGCCTGAAGTCAAGTCAATTTTTCATTTTAATTGGCCGGCCTTTAAAATCCATCGGCCATTAACATTTAACTTTGAAGTGGGCAGTGGATTTAACCATTTGTGTTCTTGCCTCACTTCAATTTCAAAATGTAATTTCCTGTGAAGCACAATTTCAGAACCACAAGTAGAGAATTGTGAGTGATTTCTTAAAGGTATTGTTACACATACAGTGAAATTTTAAATTCCCGTTCCACAACTTAGCAGATATAAGGTCTCTGTCGCCCCCTCCAGGCCAGCTGCGTAACGTCACTGTCGCAAAGTCAAAGGTCTTTGTCGCGCATTGGCTATTTTCCAACTTGCGTACACAAACACATGAAGCGGCGTTTGAGCTTGTAAATCATCAGTAAAAATCAGCAATGAGCAGCGAGGTGAAGTATTAATATTTTAATGTTACCAATTTATCTTAATCATTTGGTTATGTAATAATGGCGAAAATGCACTTAACAGTGAGAAGCACATAACAAGCATGTCCGTGAAAATGTTGAATATGACAATCTGTACTTAAATAGTCGAAGAGAGGTAGTATTTAATTAACTATAACAGTGACAAAAGTGTTATGCTTATGTAGTGATGAATAAACCACAGTAATGTAATTTTTACATTTAGTAATATTAGTGTGACAAGTATAAATGTGTTGCCAAACAGCATTTGCATTTCATATAAAATAACAAATGCCTAGGTTATATTATTTTAACTTCTCGATAGGTATCAATGGCATCTTCTACATCCTCATCCTCAGAACCCCAGCAGAGCAGAGGGAGAGGACAAGGGAAAGGGGGTGGGAGAGGACGAGGGAGAGGGGGTGGAAGAGGGAGAGGGGCAGTAAGGGCTAAAAGCAGAGGATCTAGGTTCACAGTAGACCTGGATCCTGACAGACAATTACGACTGGGAAATCTTCAGGAGACACACAAAACTGAAATGCAGGTAAACTATCCTCTACCCCAGAAAAAAATAATCTTCTCATCAACCAAGTAAATAGTTTATTTTTCTTTCTAGGCCAAAAATAAAGTTATTGTCAGCTCAAGAAAAAGACCAGCTGCTAGAAACAGTGATGTCAAGATTACCAGGCTTGCTTTTTGATGTGTTGGCATTGCAAGATCCTTCTGAGACTCTTCAACCTGAAAACATATATAACTTACACTGGTGCACATGCAACAACTGCAGGGAGATGGATAGTGACATAGAGAGGCTTTGCTGCAGAATGGCACCTGACGACTGCATTAGCAAAATGGCATACATGGACTACTACATATTAGATGAAGGAGTGTTGAGGCCGGCCCGTGCAGCTTGGAACGACATCTTCGCTATAGTTGATGCCCAGGAACCTGGTGTCGAGCAACGGCAGTACCGGCATGCAGCGTACAGACAGTTTGTCCTCTGGCAGCACGGCCCTCTCGGACAAGGGTAACAGGGTTGTGATTCCAAGGTGTTGCGTATGGAGGATCAGAAGTACTTTCCTGATCACTACACAGGATTTAGAGTACATCGTCTAGCTGCGTTAAATGGGTGTCTTGTTATCATAGTTATAAATAACATTTTCAGTAATTAAAATGTTTGTTTTTGTTATTGTAAGTAACTCTGAAAATGTGAAATAAATAGTTTAAAAAAATAACACCATCAGTTCATTTTTCTATGTTCTTTATTATTTTAGGGGGGGACACAGTCTCCCCTAGAAACATGTGCCTGTACAAGTTCTTCTGTGGGTGGTGGATTTGTTGCTGCAAGCAGCCCTTAAGCCTGATTTATGCTTCTCCGTCTGCGTCAGTGCGGAGACACGCAACGCCATTATCCGTCCTTGCGTCGGGATCCGGCAGGCACGCAAGTACGTACGGAGTCGAGCCCACTTTTTTAAACATCCGTTGAACGAAACGGATTACACAAGCTTGTGATTGGTCAGGATGCCGCTGCTGTTTACAGCGCCGCCATTGCAAAGAGAGCCGAGTTTAACTAGCGGCAGACACGGAGAAGCTTGAAGAATGCATCGCGAAAAAACTCTAAAAATATGAACGTTTCATCCTCCCGTGACTGGAGGAGTGTAAAGATGCGCAGCAAGCGTTTTATTTGTGGACGGAAATGACAGGAAACGTGGGTTTAGAGGTGGGGAGCGCATGAAGAGGTGGGAGAATGAGAGACAAATATGTCCGTGTTAAAAGTCTCTTATAAACACAAAAAACACAATTTAAACAAACGATCTTGAACCGATACATGACAGGATACCACAGAACAGCGCTACGCCCTCTGTGGTCCTGCCGGGCAATTGCTTTGCAACGCTCTCCAGGAGACGGAGAAGTAAAAGAGCAAAACGCTTCCGTCAATCCGTGCGAGTCTGTCCCTTGCGGAGCTGACGGAGAAGCATAAACCAGGCTTAAAAGTCTCGGATCACCTGGTCTGAGAGTCTGTGCCCTGGGAAGTCCAGCTCCACTCGACATTCGCTTCTGAACAATGGCTTTCTGCAGTTGTGGAATGTAACTGTACTGCTTTGCTTCCTTTGTAGTGTAGACACTCCAGTTCTTAGATTTCTTGTTGTAGTGCCGCCGGTATCTGGAATAGAAATTGACTTCATGTTTTGAAACAAATTCAAAATGTGGCATTTAGGCCTCAAAAATAGAAAATATTTCCAAAATTAAAACCTACATCTTGTTTCCTTCACGGTTGCGAGCTGGAGGTCGGTGGTTTGGTGATTATAGTCTATTGCAGCAAGCAACGTCCGTGTCTTGTATACTGGTGGACTGTATGCAAACCGCTTCCCAGCGTACATTAGGACGTGGTTCTGGCAACTCTCCAAGTCACTTGTTGTTCTGGTGAAGACAACACATAAAAACTTCTAATCAGTGTGTATAGCTTTTCTGGTGTGCTAGCTATAGTGAAGTAGATACTACAGATCAAGTAGAGTCAATAAAATTTGATGTGCTTGCAAAAAAAGTGTATGTATGACAATCTGTGCTCATCAAGCAATAGTAAATGACAATAATTTACATACCTGAAAGTTATGAACTTTTTCACGTCCTTTAACCACCGTTTGTTTCAAACGATAGCTGCGAGTGCCAGGTGAGCTTCAGAACCTGAATGTGTAATATAGTAGGCGAGTTCAGAATCATAATTTCAGATTTAGAAATAAATATCCTTGATTACCTTGAATCAGCCAGTTTTTATCAGACCTCAAACTGTCCAAAGGCTCATGCTGACAGGAACCAGATGCCCACGTGTGTTGGTTTCGCACATGATGCAGGACCCCATGCCACATCGTCTGTAAAAATTATAATTGACAAGTTTTAAAAGATGTGCGGCGTTTTAGTGCTGGTAGACAAAACATCAATTCCTAGCTGAAGAAATACTAATATAACAAAGTTCTCTTCTCCCACTGTACCTTGAAATGTTCCTCTGTAGTCGCTTCTTTACTACAATACCAAAGTGGTTCACTATGTCTGTTGTCTATTCCAGGATCGCACCATTTTCTTTTTTCATGCCAGGCTTTGCAAATAAAAAACAATCAGACTGATCCATGGACCCGAAATCTGTTATAGAAGAATGCAGGGATAATAACAGCTATTTTTAAAAGCAACATACTCGTCGAATCTTTTTCCCCAAATTCTTTGCAGCATGCCAGATGTCGAGGGAATGATGGACATCTTTGTATTTCCCTCGATCTGGATCTATAACATAGTACAGTATTTAGAAATCAATAAACAAATCACAAAAAGTCTTTGGATTTAGTTAATCCTACTAAGCAATGCTGTTATTTGAGGGTGAGCATCAGTGACCAGTTCTTTCACTGGTAGCCCGTGGAGGACGTCCATGGTTCTTATGAAGCACTCCTTCTCCATAAGTACAGACTTTCTGTCTGTTTCCCGCTTATCAACAGTCACAATATGTACAATGTCTCTAGTATCTGTACAATACTGTGCTGAATGGCCTAGACACACACACAAAAATAGTTGAGATGTCGCTCAACTAAATAAATCCTTCAGTCTTCCATGTTATAGCATACATTACCTGGGGGAGTCCATTCTTCCTCATCAGAGCTGTCCCCATCTTCTTCACCTGGATCACAGGATCCATCGATCTCAACACTATTAATGAAAAAATATCACTGTTAGAAAGAAAAACAATACCAATCTTATGTCCAAAACAATAAAAGGAGATTAAAAACTTACATGCTGTTCCTCAGATCATTCAGATCCTCTTCAGTCAAACAGTCTCGCAGCTCTTCTGGAGCCATACTCAGAGTGCATGCTGAAACACGTAAATGAGTGAGAAAAAAATAGACACTTGCATAACAGAAAAAAATACATAGAAATCTTGTCTATAATGAAAGTAGCACCGACCTGAATTCTAACACATCTATTTCTTTTTCAGAGCACACCTGTTGAACGCCTTCAATGTTGATCTCCTCCACTCTAAATAATAAAATGTATTAGTTAAAAATGTATTATTGAAATACCTGATTTAAAAAGAAAGAAAAAAATACAACATCAGATAAATTTCTAATGGTCCAACAACATGATATTGATAAATCACAACATTATTTACATATCATCTAAATGGAGAGAGAAAAAAACTAAACATACCCAGACCCCTCTGTAACAGTTGATACAGGTGGTGGTGATGGTGCTGCTATTTCATTTTGTCTCTTATTTGGCGTAGAAGTAACTTGCTGTGTTTCATACCTGAGAAAATAAGAGTCAATTTAATCCATCGTCGAAGACTATTTGTGTCACCACCAGGTCTCAACAACACTGGGCCTCGAGAGCTACTATCCTTCTGGTTTTCAAAACATCTCGGCTTCAAAACAGCCAAATCAAATGACTGAAAGGATTTTTCAGCTGTGATCAATGTTTGCAAAGTTCTTGTAGCTACTCATTCCATGTATTCAGCTGTGTTGAAACGGAGATGTCTCTAAAACATGCAGAACAGTAGCTGTCGAGGACCAACGTGGATGACACGTGGTCTATCATAATGTTTACTAATTATGATCAGAAAAAAACAGGACTAATAACAAATTTAAACCTAAAAGCTGACTCGGGGCACATTGATAGAGACGATATGTTTGACTTATTTACTGCTAAACGCTGGGGTTTGCAGCTTGATGCGACAGATCTGACTCTTACGCGTTAGCATCACATTAGCCTCTGTGGCTAACATTGAGATTGAGTCAGTTGTGTGGATCTGAAAATTATACTGAGAAAAGATTTCCACCTAAACACACATTTAATAAATAGTTTTATCAGTACCATATTACAACTTAACGTCTGATCAAACACAGTAACCCCGGTGAAATAACTTCTTACTTACCTATTCATTAGCGTCATGGCTAGGTCAGAGTCTGTAGTACATGCCGTTCTTTCTAGAAGAGCTCTCTCCAGCGAGGAAAAGCCGGCCCAATATTAATTCTGTTCTTTCCTCTTTCTCTATCGCGTTCTCTCTTTCTTTTCCTAGATTCCTCTGATAATGGGTTTCTAGCTCTCTTTGGAGGATCTGCCATAGCTGAAGTCTTTAAACCGGTCGTCTACGAGATACTGCCGTAAAGCAACACGCAGTCAGTGCTTCCGTCGGCGGCCCGCCACTCAAAAACTGTATAGTGTGGTAAACAGACATGAGACTCCATAACGCTATCACAGCTACGAAAATGAACATATTAGATGATAGTATTACACCAAAACCTTTAAAAAAACATTATTTAAGGTGTAAAAGTTGCGGAATGTAGCTTTAACAACCGATCGAGCCACACGTGTGAATGTACACGTTGAACACTTTCCTCTAAAAATGACTGAATAATGTTGCACATGATTCTTCAGGGAATTAACAGCAAACTGATACATATTTATGTATGCCTTTGTGGTACACTAGTTTGTACGGAAAACTGTTGTTTATTTTGGTTGTGAAATACTTTTTTTTACATTTCTCTATGCCAGTGAATAGCCTAGACAACATATGGAACGTTCACAGCGGGAAAGTTTTTCAACTGGGACCGATTTCACCGTTACACAGTAAAACCACAGCATGTGTAAAAAGTAAAGATTTGAACAAATATTTAGCATGCTAACCACAAAGCTAGCAGAGGTAACATGAGGTAGGGGTCATCAAATCCAAGTGTCTTATTTCCGGGTTGAAGGGAAGGCTCACAAAACTAACTTAAACTTCATGAAAAAGAACATCTCGTTAGTGCCAACGGTAATATTTCATCACAGTGTGCCTACCGTTGCTCTGGAAGGTGTAAAATGGCAAGATACAGCCCCTTCAAATGGCTGCTGGCAGGAGCTTTTCGGCTTTAAAAGATCAGATGTGGACTAAACGGCAGTCGTTTTAATGCTGTTGAGCAAACGTGGCAAACAAATGTTCAATGTTCTATTTCGTCTACAATAAATATAATTCTAAGCCTTTAACATAATTACTACCACCTATATGCAACCATATATTGAAGGAGTTATGCATTTACCTCTTTCTGGATGTGAAATAACAACATGGTGCAGTCTTTGTGGCAGGTAAATGTGCTATTTAAAGCCAGTCTAGTGCATTAAATTATTTTTCTAATTTGAAGACAATGTGGGGTAAAGCGGTCCAAGTACTTTCAAAAACCATAAAACTGATGATTTTTAAAAAACAGTTGTGATATAAAACTTTTACTATCCAACCTTTTTTATGCAATAATTTACCACTTCTTTGAATGCCCTGGATCACATTTGCAAGACGTTAGGTGATATTAGTACGAGCACGTGGGGGTGAGGGGTTGGGTTGGGTTGGGTTGTGTGTGTGTGTGTGTGTGTGGGGGGGGGGGGGGGGGGGGGGCTTGCATGTCCACTTTTATGGACATTTTGGGATGTCCTAAATTCCTGTGGGGTTTGCCAAAGATGTCCACGAGTAAACATTTTCTCATGTTTAGGTGTGAAAATGACTCATGTCTAAGGAAGAGTCTAAATGAGCCCTTTTATGAGGCAGTTTGTCCTGTGTTAAGATCCCTTTGAGTGCTTCTTCTTCTTCTTCTTCTTCTTCTTCTTCTTCTTCTTCTTCTTCTTCAAATGGGCCAATATATTATCTGGCTGCTACATTTTCACTACTCACTTCCTGCCTTGTTCATGTGTTAAACTTTTATAGCAGTCATTGTAAAGAATTGGTGTTTCTGTTAAACTTCACATCACCGTAGTTTAAAATCATTTATTCTTTTATTATTTACCAAACACTTGTACTTTTTTAACACGGCCGTTGTAACTTTAATTATCTCACATTTCATAACTGGTAAATACTGATGACCTGAAGCGTAGAAAAAGATTTTACTCATGTAAAAATCCATCAAATCAATTGTCAGTTATGGCGTCCCCACTGACTGCTACCTCTTTTTAGTTGTTAAGTTCTTATGGCCTTCATTCTTAGTTGTAGCGTTGGTTTCTTTTTCATACAACAAAGTTGGGATTTTACCTTTCAGAACCTTAGGAACAGCTGATAAGACGTGTCCAAAAACACCATGTAGCTCTTCTGAGGAAGGGTTGAGTAAACAGCCGAAATGTGTCAAGATGAAAGAAAGCAACACTTTTATACACTTTGATTTAAAAGATTTTCCTGCCTTTTGTCAGTCACACCTACTCTGCCAGAATATACATTATCTACCTGTTTAAATCCGTGACATGCCATCTGGAGCCTTCTCTGGCAGACATCTGCACAGCAGGTTTTTGTTTAGTGCTGATTTAACCTGACCTTTCAACAGCCCGGCGCTACATTTTTGTCCCCTTTTTTGACTCGCAGCTTGCAATGTAAAATCACAAACATTGAGTCAAAGACCTTATTAATGACATACAAACCGTTTTTTTGCTTTGAACTTAAAATGTTTAGAATCTATTGTAGCAGAAACACAACTTTTTACATTTTAAGGGCCAGACAAAGACTTGTTGATCTGCAGATCTAAACAGAAATACAGTGAAAGTGGCCGTGCATCATTAGCTTAGCTTTGTTTGGATTGGCAGCATTAACAATTAATGTGTGAGCATTTACGTTCCTAGGTTTTTGTGTTGAAACTGAAAGTGACACCTTGTTAGATACCTATTGTCTCCTCTTTCTGTGTAATCAGTCTCCTGTGTCTAGTTGTTAGGCTTGCACTGTACATGCTAAGTTCCTATCTTCACTATAAACCCTTCAGTGATCTGATGTCCTCATCCGTTTTCTTCAATAGAAGTTTTAAAGATTTTAATATTGGATTCGACCCAATTTTCTCTTCTTTTATGCTTGTTCTTTTTTAACAGTCTGTCCCACGTGCCTTTCATCACACAGTTTGTCTTTTCATTCAAAACATGGCAAACAGCTTCAGAAATGGTATCAGCTGATGACTGACATTAACGGCAATCAGAAGAGAAATTTTGTGGAAGAGCAGCTTGAATCATCCTGAAAAATTCCTTGTTAACAGAGCGCCAGGCCCTTTCCTCATAAAATCCTCATCTTTTAATAGCTGCCAAGCCACATCAGGAATCTGTTTTTGAGCACTGAGCCTTTTAGATGCTTGGTCTCGCTCTGACACACTTTAAACCCCTCTCCTTCCAGAATCACCTGTTTTTAAATTAATCTGTTCCTTCACATTTGTGTTTTCATCAGTCCTTGGTTTTATTTGTTTAAATGGATGTTTGGCCTTCCATCCAGTAGGATGTTGTTATCTAAACTTCAGATTAGAAGGAACTTCAATGTGAACTTTATGTGCTGAGGGGGTTGAAAGGCAGGGTATTGATTTACACCTGTATACTTGGCTGTCTAGACGAGTTTGAAGAGTCGCTGCACACTACCACAGCAAACAGTAACTCAACGTTGCCATTGTAGATAGTGTTTCTTACACAATGAAGGTGCTGACAGCGATGCACAGAGCCATCCTTGTAACAAGAGTATGGCATCCCATTATGACAAAACCTGGAATAAAAAAGGGAAAAACATGGGAGGGTTGTTTTATGTGTGTGATTTTATCTTTCTCCTTTAACCGAGCGTGTCGTTTGGACAATAGTATTCCTGAGACTGAGTCTTTGGACGACTTTGGCTTCAATGCGCCACGGGTGGAAATTCTACCAGTGTTTTTCATTGTGATGTAGGGAAGTGTGACCAATGCTGTGGATCTCTTCTCAGTTTACTGGCTGCTCACATAGCATGTGGAAATAATACATGCAGGAATTTAACTTTCTCCCTTTTAAAGAGGATGAAGGAGGTTATGAACTACACTTGCATACCGGGTGAGCTTATCCCTTACTTTTGGCTGGTTCCAACACACACGGCCACTTCACAGAAGAGGACTTAGCTTCACAGCTTAGTAAAGAGCAGAGCTGGACATCACTACAGGTAAAAAAAAAAAAAAAACAAAGTTCAAGGATTTGTACAACTGTAAGGCAGCCATTTTCATATAACCACTTTTTGTTGGCTCAATTTGCACTCAGATGGTGGTAGAGGTGCTGGGCACAACTCCTGTATTTCATAAAGTATTGTCAATATTAAAAGACACACCCATATAAGTAGTTTTTAAGTAGTGAGAAAACATTATGACCAAATAAAATCCTCATCAAAACAAGTAAAAATTTCTAAAACATCCCCATTTTATACAGAATTAGCTAATATGTTTATTTTTAGCCTAATTATTTAAGCTGAGGAACAACTTGAGACTTGTTTCTATTTAAAGTTGCAAGCAGAGTATAAATATTTGAACATGTGCAGTACAGATGTCTGTAAAGAGCACACAAATGTGACGAGATGATTTTAAAATGTTGCAGAGTTTTGAAGTTCTCCTCTTAGTATTTGAATGCCCTTATTGGCAGATGTCTGCTCAATGTTTGCCCAGAGATTGCAGCTTAAAGTGGAGTGGGCCCTAGTTGGGGCCTAAAGCAGAAAATTATCCTGTAACTAAACTTGTTCTAACCCCTCCTGCAAACCGTTTAGGTTAGCCAATTTACAAAAAAAAGTACGCATATTCAGAATTTGTGTTTCGCTTTGCTTTGGTTCCACTTCCTTCTACCGCCGTCTCGTTGAGACCATAGTAATAGTTCATTTTACCAGGGGCCTTGTCTCAATTACAGCTGATTTGAATGTATTTATTGTTTTACTTGGATCCCATTCAGATCTCCACTGTGCCAGTGGCAAAATGTAGCCCAGAAACAATGGCCAATTTAAATGACATAATGTCTACACAGCTATCAAATAATCTAATCTAAAGTACTCCACAAGGACTTCTTTGTGTTGTTTGTGTGGTAATCATGTGTTTTATTTTGTAATGCAGTTTCTGACACTTGGATGAATGCATGAAGGAAACTAAAGCGACATGTTTGGAGAAACAAAAGTTTTAATAACAGTGGAAAACGGTGTCTGTGTATCACTTTCCAAGGCATTTTGTTTTTGTGTAAACTGTGTAAAGGGCATTTACAAGAAGTAACTTTGGTAATTTACTCAATAACTGGTTTGTCATTTACGTCCCAAATGGTCCTCATAAGAAAAAAAGGACTTCTTTGGGACCTGTTGTAGAGCCTGCTACATAGGGAAGCTGTGATGTGTTAAGCTTGTACAGGGTATCTGTGGGTCCTTAAAAAGTCTTAAAATGTCTTAAATTTACTTTTCCAAATTTAAGGCCTTGAAAATCCTTAAAAATGACAAATAATCCTTAAATACAGTTTCCAAAGGTCTTAAATTAGCAAAGACCCAATAAACTAGATTATTTTATTTCTATGACATTTTCGTGAATTTCAGCATTTTTTGTGTACGATGTTGCGTAACCGGAACCGTACACATTCAGTTGGTTGTGAAAGGGGACTATTTTAAATGAGCACGTTAGCTGGTTAAGCTAGTGGGAGCTTGCGCCATGGAGAAGTGCAAGTTTAATGGTAACTAGATGGCTAATCCCACGGTCGTGACGTGGTTAGCACCAGTTCCAGGCAATAGCTGGAAATTATTGCTTAAAATTAATTTAAAAAATAGCTTAAATTTGGATCTGGATGGAAAGGAGTCAGTTGAGGTGGTTTGGGCATCTGGTAAGGACGCCTCCCTGGGGAGGTGTTTCGGGCATGTCCTGCCAGCAGGAGGCCCCCAGGTCGACCCAGGACACGTTGGAGAGGTTACATCTCCATTCTGGTCCGGGAACGCCTTGGGGTCCTGCCGGAGGAGCTGGTGGAGGTGGCTGGGGAGAGGATGGTCTGGTGCTCCCTAGTTGGGATGCTGCCCCCGCGACCCGGACCCGGATAAGCGGAGGAAGATGACGACAAGCTTAAATTTGGTCAAAGTGGCCTTAAAAAAGGTCATAAAAAGTCTTAAATTTGGCTCCCTTCAACCTGCAGATACCCTGTTGTATGAATGAGGTCATTGGCACCAATTTGATCAAGGGAACATAGTTGATGTGAGTGCTATCCACCTTTCCATGCACAATAGTAACGATGTGTGCAATGTGAATATCTCTACCGTATGCTTAAACGTCACGTAACGTCCACCTAACATAGTACTCAGTATTTAGCTGCTGTTAATAGTGGATGGCTGCGTTTCCCACCAGCCGCAAAGTATTTTATTTTGAAAGCGTCCCAGAAGCATAGCTACGTGTTGCATTTACGTTTCCAGAAGGAGTCAACCTCAGCAGTCCACATTGGGCCAGACCAGAAGTCAAACACGAAAACAGTACAGAACGTCTGGAAACTTGCCAAATAAAATTCATTTACAGATTTCCAGTTGCTTAACTAGTAAAAATATATATATATATATTTCTTGTGAATCCTCCATAACAAAAGTCAACAGACCTGAAAATAAACCACAGAGCTTTTCAGACGCATGCTGTTCTCTTTCTCTCTGCTTGTTATCACATGAACTGCTGAAATCACACGATGTTGCAAATCTCTGGTGATTTTTGTGGCCTTACGGAACAAGCTGCGTGAAATGCTTTTGCTGCTGCTTTGGTCACTCAGAGCTCGCGGGTAAATGCGACTGTCACCACTTATGCATTCTGTGGAAATTTTGGGTTGTAGTTTTTAGCGCCGTATTTTTGGCTCAACTTCCCCATGAAGCTTTTGACCAGGACTCTTTCTACGCTATCTATCGATAGTTGATAAAGACGTGGGGAAAATGTGGATTCATCACGATACTCAATGCAGGTTGCAGGTTTTTCCAAATATCTGGCATGCATATTAAGCTTTTGAATGGTACTAGTGTGATGCAAAAGCAGCTACATTCAGAAATTAGCCTTTATTTTTCCTCTACTATTTTTATAGATCTTTTTTGTAACCTGCACAGTTTCAGAGGGTTCATTTAACTTTAGTAATTATTTAACGCAGTGTTAGATTCTATTGAATTTTAAAATGTCTAATCTCTAGTTACCAACAATGATGAGTGAAGCTCTCTTGCTAACATCATTATTTGTGTTTTTAGTGGAGTTTATTCTGTCTGTCTTTTACTATCTTTACCTCTTTATGACACAACATATGAGTCAGCTGGTGTCCCTTTGGCCTTCTTCACAGACCCCAGGTCAGCACTAATTGATAAGAATATATTGACCTACTGGCAGCAAGCTTTTTCCCATTTGTGTTTGCTCCTCATTCACAGATAAACACATGAAGGAAGCGCTTAGTTTCATGACGAACCACTTTCTTCAAATTTATTTAGACTTTCTTACTCTGTCATATTTTTCCCGCTGTTCTTCACCAGTCCCGTTTCTCCCTTGCATTGTATTTAGTCTTCCCTTCCTGCCTCGGTCTCTTCCGCTACTCTTCTTTTTCACATTTTCCTTTCATTACTTAGTTCTGGTCTTAATTTTTTCATTACTTCATTCCTTTCTTTACAAGCTCTTCTCTGTATACCCCTCTCGCTCCTCCTCCTCGTCTCTCTGTCAGTGGGCGAACAGCCCGACGGCCTGTTCGTTTTCATCCCCTGCCTAGAAAACAAGGTCTAAAGTTCAAAGCTGCTGTTGTGGACTGGTGGAAGGAGAGGGATCACTCTAGGAGGCCAGACATGGGCTTGTGCAGATTTAAATATAGTCTCAAACAGATGGAATTTTAATCTAATTAGACACTGCACTTTAATTTCATTCAACACGATTGGTTTTAGATTTAATGCACACAATTAGGATCATTTTTTTCACAAGATTTTGTTTTCATGTGATACTGACATCTTGTGCGTTTCTTTTATTTACCCTAACACTTTTATAACTGTTAGAAGGGAAGCTCGGCTCAATGTGTTTTTGCCTGAGACCCTAGAACGTAAGCTTCTTTTGGGTTTGCATATGTGGAATAGTTGGTTTTCTATATGCAAGAGGCACATACATTATTTAATGTTCTGTTCCCGTGTCTTTCTGTTGCCAGTGCCCTTGTATGTGTGCATGCTTTTACCTTCGAGTAAGCAACCTCCCCACCTGTATTTATCCCAGCTCTGCCTCCTTCAGACCCTGTTATTATAGTACCCGTATAAAGCTGCCTCCCACTAAGTTGTACACACTGGCACAGAACATTTACAATTAGCAGTATCACAAACACTTTCCCTGCTGGTGAGTGGGTGTGTTTGGGAAAGTAAAAAGCTTTCTGGTTTTGACAACTATTGTGTTAGTTTATGCTGCAAAGAAAAAAACGTGGAGGATCGGAGCAGCGGATGAAATGCGGATAGGTCCGTGCCGCTCCGCTGCAGGAATAAAACAGACTGTGACCTGATTAGAATCACCAATAAGACAAAACACACAACTTTACACTATAACAAGACATGACACGACACAACATAACAATAATTTTAATGGATTTTATTTATATAGTGCATTTCAAGTTACCCAAAACCCTTTCCATTATTCACACACTGCTGATGATGGCCATTGGCCATTCTTACCATCACCAGCATAAGCAACTAGGGTTGTCACGGTATGAAAATTTAACCTCACGGTTATTGTGACCAAAATTATCACGGTTTTCGGTATTATCGCGGTATTTTTTAAACGGTGTTGCATATGTTCAGAAAACATTGATAGTCCTGTTCTACACAAACTGAAATAGTTCTGAAAAGGCTTAACAGTGTTTATTAAACCTAAAATAACACAAAGCCTTAGCAAAAGTGCAACTTTTCACAAGTAAAGGAACAAATAGCTTATTTTTCTGGAACATGTTACAGTAGTCAGTGCAGGTTTAAATGATACAAATCCAAACATTCAAAACATAAACAATATGTAAACAAATCAAAGAAACACCACTTTTTTTCTCATATACTTGTTTTCTTCATTATCAAAATGAAAATCTAAAACTCCAGTCCACACTTGACTTGAGCGCTGTACAAGTCAACCTTAAAAATATGTAGTTAAAATAAATAGCCACTTTAAACAAATTACTAAAATAACTACTACACTATGTAATCAAATCCAAATGTTCAAGTATAAATGGCATTGAATAAGTAAACAAATCAATGACAAGGAACTCATTGTATATTTCTCTTCATCATCAACAAATAAGATGCTTCATCCAGCAACAGGGTGTCCGTGACACGGTTTAAATGCTGGCAGAGGGCGCTGCGGATGCAGTATATAGTGACTCGTTGCATTCTCCCTCAACCAAAAGTCCTCACGTCATGCATTTAAGCTAAAATGCTAATGTTATCTTACCTTGCACTGGCTGTAGAGACGTGGGTGATGGTCACGCAGATGTGCCATTCGATTCGAAGTGTTGCTGCCTTTTGCAGACACTTGTTTCCTGCACGTTCTGCAAACGGGATAGCCGTCATATTAACTGTCCCTCAGCATTTTTCAGAAATCCAAAATATGCCCATACTTCCCATTTAGTCTTCTTTGAGGGCTGATGGATGTCCTGGGCGTTGCCGTCTCGTCCTTCGGCCATTATTTCAGCTTCAAAGTTTTGGTGCCGTTGCAAACTAAACTGTGCGTGTGCGCGCCGCGGGAACTTCAGCTGAAGCGACGGTGGCTGGTAAGGGTCACCGCGCCGAAACCGCGGCCACGGTAAACCCACCGAGATAATTTAGTTTTTAAAAAACTGGACGGTTATTTTTATTGTCAACTTTTTTACCGGGGTTTACCGCTATACCGGTTACCGTGACAACCCTATAAGCAAGTTAAGTTAGGTGTCTTGCGGACCCAACAGAATTCCCAGGAGTGAGCTGGAATTCATCTGGCAACCCTCGGATTAGCGGATGACCTGTTCTACTTCCTGAGCTACCGCTGCCCTGGAAGCATAGCATAACATAGTATAACATAACATTACACAAAAACACAACACAACATCGCTACTTAGTCACAGAAATGGTACATGAATTTCACAATACAAGCTCAAAAACCATTGAAAAATGTTAAAGAATAAAAACGTTTCAAGACTGAAAACATCATACCGTAAACAACAGAAATAAGCAATGGCAAACTGGGAAAACAGGTTAGTATTTTTTATTTACATTTAATACATTTGTTAACTAAAGAAGAACCCTGGAGATTTTTCTCTGAAGGCATCATCTAGAGGCAGAAAAATGTATTACACCGTAAGCCCCTTGTCTTACATGATTATGGCCGGAAGCAACGCCTCTCATTCCTGAATACACACCCCTAACACACCCCTAGCCAGCCAATCAAGCTCAAATACATTGTTTTACAATGAATATTCTCACATTATGTTGTTTATTCATGGATTTTTTTATTCACATAGTTTTATTTTTTAAAGACTTACTTTTCCCTATGAGTCTAGGTACTTACGCAAACACGCCTACGCTCTGTGATTGACATAAGCGAACGTCAGAAGCTTTTGTCCAATCCTGAGCAGCGTAAAATAACACTGCATGGGTTTTTATGGGACGGGGGCGGGCTCAGCAAAAATGAAATTGACATTGCTTACATTTCTACAGGGTAAGACCATCACTTTTATGAATTCTTAATAATCGTACGTATTTATTTCCTGACACAACATGGTTTCGGATTGCTGCTTTAATGAAGTCAGAAACCTGCAAATGGTTGATGTATCAGAAAATCTGTATCATCTAAAACCAAAACATCCAGATCATATATGAAAACATCTACGGGACATTCTGTATTTCTATGTGTACAAATTAAACTCCATTTGAAATCGTTTAGTTAAATATTAACGTTGTTGATATCAGTAATTATTTATTTCAGTTTTGTTTTTGAACAATTTGTCCAAACAGCTTACTTTCTATTTCTTTGTGTACCAGGGCATGTGTCTGGGGGTGTGACACACACCGACCAATCAGATTGATTGCTCTGCGTGCTACACATCTACAGCCAACTGCTACTCTCCTTTCATATCCTTCAAACAGATCTGGCAGACACAAAAACGCAGATGCCTGCTCAAAACAACCTCAGTTGTTTTTGTGGCTTCAGGCTCATTCTTTCAGTGTGTGCTCATCTATTTAGACAGTGATGAATTTGGTGTCTTTAGACCTTTGTTTACCCACTTAAGCCTGAGATTATGGTTTTCTGCAATAATCCGTTCGTGTTAACTGTCAACGCTCATGGTTGAAAGGTAATTACGTTACATTATTGCTTATTAAAAATATCCTGGTTTTAATTATTTGTTATACTTGCTTGTTGTGTTACATCACTGCCTTTCTAATCACGCTTGGGACTACACTAACATTTTATTTAATAGTTGCACACATTTAATTGTATTGTATTTGATCCAATCACATGGTTGTAAATTGGATCTGATCACATGATTTTGTTTACACGCCAGAATTGGGTGGGAAGGATCACATTTAAACATATCAAACAACAAACATGACTTTTTAAATTTATCCTAAAAAAAGAGATTTTCAGATGGATTGACAGTGGCTGTTAATTTTTAAAGAGTAATTCACCCCTAGGTCCGGATTTATTAAAATCGTAAGCCAGGACTGTACGATGAAAAAAAAAAAGTGTCTGAGCAATAAACTATTTTTAGACGTAGCACTAGTGTGACAAGTTTCTCTTTTTCCCCGGAACTTTATAAAACAACAGTAAGCTGCTTGTTTTAGTGTAAGGAAGTTGCTTTTTACTGGCATACAATGGTCTAATCTAGAGGCTTTGGAGGAAAACAGAAACCAACGAAGACACAAAGGCAGAAACAGTCCAAAGTTTGGGATGAAAAGTGCAACTACGGCCAGTATAGCTAATGCTAGCGGGTAGTAGGCTGGACGTGTCCCCACCATCCTGTTTATTCTTGGCAGAACCGCTGCAGTCAGGTTGCTGCTTCGAGTCTGCTCTGCACAACAGCGCTGCAGGATTGTGGCAAGCCACTGTAGCATGTAATTCACAAACGCGTCTATCTTTGAACAGAATTTAACCTGGATTATTGCAACATGTACATAATAGAAATGCCACCATTTCATTTTAGCATTTAATGCTATTCAGCTGTTTTCTAATCATTGTCTGTTGTTAAATAAAGTAAAGGAAGGAGAGGAAAAAAATGTTTCCCTAGCAGTTTAAAAAAAATCCTGATTAATCCGATTAATTGAGTCGAGACCCCATTCGATTAATCGATGATCCAAATAATCGTTTGTTGCAGCCTTAGAATTCAAACACCATGACATGTAGCTGTTAGCTAACAGGCTAATGCAGAGCAAATGCCTGTATTTGGGTGTAGTTTTAAAACTGAAAGCAAAGGCAGTGTAATACAAGTGAAATGTGTGCAAACTGCGTATTTAACGTGGTGGAAAAGGTAGTGCTGCATTCAACAATACGAATCTGACGTGCCACTTTAAAAAACAAACTGCGCATTTTGCTGCAACAATTCGAATAAGCCAGCCGACACTTCAAGATAAAAAAAAAGCAAGAAGCTGTCTGCGGACAGCAAAAATGCCAAGATAGCAGTATATTTATCACTCTGGATGAGTGTCTGGTGTTGCAAGCGTTGGGTTTTGCAACCTCCTTGAGTCGTGGAATGATCTGCTTTCTCTTCCCAACTTTATAGACACAGCAGCGCTATGGATGTTTTGTAGAAAAGTGTGACCCTGCTGCTGACCGTCATGTGCTGTGCCATTTCTATCACTGGAACGCACGTTGCTCAAAACATTTGCGCACGTAAACGAATTGGAATATGAACGACAGGCTACCCACCTTTACATATATTCTTGACACGTTTCTTTTGAATATAATCCCCAAATTACTTGTATGTAAATTCTTAATTTAACATGTTTCTGAATGAATAATGTTTTGTGGCAGATAAACGAAAGAAACAACACATTCTGGATGAAAGAAACACATTAATAAACTTAAAGGACAACTCTAGTGTGTCCTTTTTTCCTAATGGATTTTTAAACTATCATATCGGGACTTGGTATCGGCAGATTCGTAGAATCAAATGACTGAGACTCGGATCGGGAGCAAAAACGCGTGGTCAGAACATCCCTAATTGCAATCCTCATTTCTTTACACCTCCGTTTTGAGATTAGACAGTTTATGCTGGTAGGAAGATCACATTTATGTAATTCCTTATCCTGAAATTCATTTTAGGCATCTCGACTTTGATCTAATGTCTCAGCTTCTGCTGTGGACCCAGAGTGGTTTGCTCACATGGAGCCTCTGCTGTGGGATTTCTAAATATACCTTTGATGCGGAGGATTTAAGGAGCTCATAAAAATAAAATGGCATGGGACTGACACTTCTAAAGATAGCCTCCTCTGTTTAAACAGAACCTGACTCATGTCGGTATAAAATATTATATTCTGCACAAGCCATATTAAAAGTAAACATTTGTGTTTGAAATTTGTGTATTCGCAAGTCTCAGGATATACTTTACTTGGGGTTTCAACATGCTTTTCTAGTAATAACCCTTGATTTGTTGAGCTAACAGTGAAGGCTGACATGACGGTAGAGGGGAAAAAAGGTGGGTGGCTTTGTGTGGAAACGTAGCCCGGCTGCAAATCGGGACCTGCTGCTAAAAGGACTTTCAGGCTTTATAGAGGTGTAGTAAACTTAACCAAACGAGCAACCCGACACCCTGGCTTTATTACTAAGCAAATGGTGAGTAGGATTTGGTTTGTTATTTGGTTAGTGGGGGTAGTTAGGATTTACATTTAAAGGTTATAAAGAAAATTCTTGTATTTCTGAAATCACACAAATTTGCTTTAATGCAAATATCTTATCAGACTTCACAATTTAGGACTATCGGTGCCCAGATTCAAATTAAAAGCCTCTTTTAGTAGGGTCAACGCACAGACATGGAACGATGTAGAAAATATTGCTGGATGCCATGTTGCTAACTGGTGTGTTCCCCCCCCATGCTGTCATCTTTACTTGTTCTGATACACGTGTGAAGTTAGGCACAAGAGTGAAAAGTGTGGGATTACAAAACATCACAAATTTGAAAACGAGTTTGTAGAGATAAGTAAAACTTTATACAATAGTCCTAGATTTCTGAGAATTATATATTGCATCCTAAAAATGCATTAAAAGATCAGCGGCTAGGTTGTGGCTGTATTACTTGGAAGAGCAAAAATTAAACAGAACATTTATTTTGCAATATTTGACAGTTTTTTTGCATTCTGTTCTATTTTCAATTATCTACTCACAGAAAAGCACAACTTCCATGAAAACACACAAGAAATAAATAGTTGCACAAAAGTTCAGCAGAAGCCAGGATGTGAATGAAATGAGGTCCTCGGTTCTCGCTCTTCTTACTCATGAGTTCTCACACACATCCTGTAAGCAAATATAAGAATAGTTTAATAATAATCATTATATTCTTTGGCCAACGTATTTCAGGCACTCAGACTTTACCTGCTTTTCTCACTGATCTCTGCAGTCTTTTATCGTCCTGTCGAGGACATAAATTCTATATATATTTTAGTTAACTGGTAAAAATGGACCTCATTTTCTGTTGTATCACCTGTAGATTCATTTTGATATCCCAATTTTTCTCAAAATTTCAATTATCAAGTTCTTAGAGAGTAAGCACTACTTTAAGAGCAAAAGAACTGAAGATACCTGATTTCGACTTCTCAGATTCCTTGATGTTGCTCATCTAGTCACACACAAAGACATCTGTGGTTTCAGTAGAAAAGTTATGTGAATAAGGACATGGTTTCAATGCATATTTATGCATTCCTCGCTACCTTTGTTTGTTGCGTCTTTTCTAACGCATCCTAGCCAAAACTCTTTCTGTTGTCAGTGTGGGACAGAAACACGTCAGACCTTTTCGATTGAGTAAACAAAGATTTAATCAGAAGGGGTCATCCTTCTAAGAAATGGGTGATGGTTTATTGCTCCCTCATGGGAAAAGGGATCTTTGTTTCTTGCTGTCTCCGCTGGGAGTTCAGAGGTCAGCGTCATCAATGGAGCCGTAGTCCAGCAGCTGGTTGGGGTTGTTTGGAATTCCTCAGAAACACTTGTGTTGGATTAGGCCTTTGTTTTACCCCAAAAACACCTTTACTGATTAAACCTTGTTAACAAAAATGAACTCAATTTAATTTTTGTTGAAAACTGATAAACAAAAGTAAAAAACTAAACAAAAAATCTTATTTAAGCCCTGCATGGTCTAAGGTTGTGACTGGCCAGTCAATTGTTCCCTTTGGAACGGTTGTTTTTTATGTGTCAGTTACTGGTGAATCCATCAATTCAGTAAACAGATTAAAAGTCTGAACTCAGCACGCTGAAATGAAGATTGAGTTTGAAACCTGACTGGCTGGATAAGGTGTGGGACACTGAAAACCCTTTTTAAAAATGATTATTTCTGATTATAATGAGTCACACTGAGTTTAACATGCTGGCAGAACATGAAAATAGTCTCCTACACCTACCTCCTGCATTAGCTTCTGACTGAAAATGACAGTGAAACATTAGGATTTGAAAAGCCTGACAGATCTATGTCACACTGTCACTTAACATTCATGGACTCACCAGTCTTGACTGATGACTGTTTGACAAAGCTCCTCCTTGTTTGAGTTATATGTGGAAATAAAACGTCCACATTCCAAGTCAGTGGTAGAGTCACTGTTATCCAAGCCGAGGAAAGATGTCCAAATATCAGGAAATAAGACTCAAAACCTGAACTCTGAAGCTCAGCTGTGATGTGGGTAACTTCTAGTTCCTAGAAATGGTGCATTGGTGTATATATAAACTCTTCTGCCACCTAGCAGCCAGAGTTTTAATTGCACCCAACAAAAGAAGTACTGTAAACGCCACTGACCAGTGTCCGACCTGAGACTGGGATAATGGTCGGGTAACACCAAAGACAATAAAAAATGGGACCCAATGCCTCCCTGCTTGACACTTTAAGTGGTTTGATTGGAGGTTAAACCCTCGAAAATATTTCCCGAGCACATCCGTGTCTGCAGCTCACTGCTCTCCCAGGGGATGGATCAAATCCCGAGAACAAATTTCACACACCAGTGTTACAACTTAATAGTCTGGCAAGCCAGACTAAATAAATGTATTATTTAGTCTGGCAACGCTCCATTGACGGCTCTCGGTTGTGGGGCGGGTTCCACCGTTGTCTTTCAAATGATCTCCACACGCTACTGGACAATGAATGTGACATACTCTGTTGCATCATCCCACCCACCAGGCATATAGAGTGCCCTGATTGGCCCACAAATTGGATAAAGCTCTGTGATTTGTTCACTAAGCAGATGGAGCACTATGATTGGCCCACCATTATGGACCAATCACAGCTCTTTATGTCTTAGGTGTGTTCTTGCTGTGTCTTTGTAAATCCATGCTTTCGTTCTTTTTTAAACACAGAAACAGTTTTGTTTACCTGTTTGTAGCTACGGTTTCGCCGACAGCTGCCGGCGAAACCGTAGCTACAAACAGGTAAACAAAACTGTTTCTGTGTTTAAAAAAGAACGAAAGCATGGAGCTCTTTATGTGTTTGAAACCCCTCTAGAGAGCTGTGATTGGCCAGCCAGAATGCTGTTGGGGCTGCAGAGGTTCCAGTGGAGCGTTCCTAGACCAAACTTTGCAAAGCAAGATTTTGGTCTAGTTCACTAGGCTAACAACTAAAGGGACTTTTAATGGGCCATCTGTACCTGGTCGGCCCTGCCCACATAGCTCCAGTCGGCCCCAGCCTTGCCCGGTTGATTCCACACATCCTTGCTTAGGTATGCAAGGAATGCAGTCAGAGACATTTTCAGCTTCTAGGTAATCACCATGATAATGAATGATAATGAGTTGAGCATGCCTTAAGCCCATGTGGGCTGATTCTACCCACCAATCAGAGTTTTGCTCTAATGGAAGGTGTGAATTTGCTGACTGATAAGCCGGCTTATCAGTCAGCAGTGGGTGTGTTGGCCCTGGTCAGCCTGAAGCAGACCACCTCAGAAATTGGGCTGAAAAACAGTCTCGTTGCACCCTGAAAAAAGGCAGGCCACCAAGATATGTAAGCAAGCTATGCTATCCGACCAAGTACAGATGGGAATGGCCCATAATTTAACTTTACTGTAACTTAATGCTTGCATGTAAATTAGGGTTAACATACACTTTAAAATACTAAAATTATAATATCAATACATTCAACACAACTATCGTAATATTTCAAGTGGGGCTGTTCTGTTCTAAAACTTTGCCTTCCTTGGCTCTTCCAAATCATTTTTTAGTGTTGCCATAGAGTAGATGTCATATTCCCGTAGCAAATAATTCTGAAATGTAATAAGTACAAGCCGAATGACAAAAATAAAACATCTCTGGGTTAGTTGCCACTACCAAAATGATTAATATTGAGTTTAATACACTCAGACAATTATGCACGTTGAAATATCTGCAGTAGCTGTGAATAGCTGTGAATCCTAATAACCAGCTGTTGTTCTTTTCAATGGGACAAAGATCGTTATGTTCTGATAAAAGAAAAAATAATGAAGAAAAAGTAACTGCATAACTTCTTCATTTTTCTACGGTAAATCATCCATCCATGCTTTGCCCACGTGGGGTCACACGCGTGGGGATGGTGCTTATCTCCAGCGGTCGATGGGCAATCAGGCGGGGTACACCCTGGACAGAGAGCCAGTCCATCGCAGGGCAACACAGAGACACACAGGACAAACAATCATGCACACACACACACCTAAGGACAATTTAGACAGACCAGTCAACCTAACAGTCATATCTTTGGTCTGTGGGAGGAAGCCGGAGTACCTGGAGAGAACCCACGCATGCACAGGGAGAACATGCAAGTTCCATGCAGAGAGACCCCAGGCCGGGAAGCGAACCCAGGACCTGCAAGGCAACAGCTCTAACCACTGTGTCACTGCGCAGCCCTACGGTAAATCATGTCACATATAAATAATTAAAAATACTATGTGGCAAGCAATGATGAATGAAAAACAAGTGACATAAAGCAACAGATGAGGGGGAAATGAACTAGTTAAGGAGTGAACCCCTGCTGGTTAATGACGACCCTGGAGCCTGATGGTGGTGTGTTTAATCCGCTCTAGTAACCAAACTCCAGCTTGTTTATGTGTTTTTTTTTATTTGTTACCAATTCGTTGAGCTCTTTGGGCCAACCTTTCCCCCATCTGCATTTATTTCATTATTCACCTGATGTGGCAGTAAACAAGACTATTACTGTTACACGATGACTTAATCATATCGTGGATGGTTTTATTTATTTGGTTTTGTGTTTTTGAGCACATCTGCCCCGCTTAATCCCTCCTCGCCCTCCAAAACACACCACAACTTGAAATCAGCGATATGCAAAGTTGGTGCAGCGACGGTCAACATGCTTTAAAATATTCCAGCGGTAATTAGCTGGTGTTCTTTGAGTAATGGGACAGGTGATTCACAGCCAGACACGTCTGCATCACATGCGTTTTAGTTTGGTGGTTTTCTTCAAGCTGCTCCCAACCCGACCTAATTTAATCAGCTCGTCTCATCCTCCCCCTTGTCCTCTCACCTTCTCCACTTTTCATTTTCCTCCCTCTTGCTCTCACGCACCCACCCCCACTGGCTGCTCCCATCTCCTTGTCCTTATTTGACATAATCCAGGAACAGCCTCCGTGCACGTCGGCTACCCACAGGCTACATTATGGAGCCACGTGACTCCTGCTTTGCCAGACTCTATTTTATGCACCATCCTACCCCTTCTTTCTTTGTCCTGTTTAGTTGTCATGTGAGAGGCCATGTAAGGACACGACCTCTCCATGTAATGCTACAGCTATAGGTTCCCTGCAAACGCTCAATAATCCCAGAAAAGCAACGTTGAAACACATTTTGACTGCTTCATCTATCATTTATTTCAAGTTTTTATTTGCGTAATGACTCACAACTCTTCCCACCACGTCTCCGTTTATTTAACTACTACTAACATTTCTAAAATGACTCCACCAACACGTTTCTGTGCATGTCCAGAGATAAAATTTTCGTCATTCCTAGTTTTGTGTCCCGCTCATCTCTTCAGACCTCAGACATAGGTGTGTTTAGAGATTGATATGGATTAGCTCACTCATGGTTCCCAGTCGGTTTCTGTTACTCTTCTCCTGTTTATTTCATTGGGTATGGCAGATGGTGTGTGTGTGTGTGTGTGTGTGTGTGTGTGTGTGTGTGTGTGTGTGTGTGTGTGTGTGTGTGTGTGTGTGTGTGTGTGTGTGTGTGTGTGTGTGTGTGTGGGGAAAAAATCCCTGCAGAGAACTGGCAGTAATAAATGTGTTAGCCATTTCACAGCATTTGGCAAGTGACCCTCTGTCTGTCATTAAATCATTCTCCCAATAACACTGTAATTTCACAGTTTGTTAGATTGTGTGTGTGTGTGTGTGTGCACACCTTTCCCTGATTCAGCCAAAGCTGCTAGATCTAGATGGTGGCCGTCAGGGGCTTTTGCTAAATATGCTAATAGCCCAACACCTGTTTTTATAAGAGGAGAAAAATGCAAAGCCCCCAGTTTTAGTCACGCTGGACACCACCTAGCACACAAAGACAAACAGGCAGAGTTTCAGTATTCTGTCACTAGTTCTTTGCTTTCACACCACTTTTATTAGTTCAGAATACGAGGCGGGTCAGGAGGTGTCACGCGGGCTTCAATCTGCGTCTCATTTCTTTTCTTCCTCAGTGATGGAGCCCATGACGGTGACTACGTCAGTGGTTGGACCGGATGAGTTCGACCGTAATGCCCCACGGATCTGTGGAGTGTGTGGGGACAAAGCCACCGGCTTTCACTTCAACGCCATGACCTGTGAAGGCTGCAAGGGTTTCTTCAGGTGTGTGTGTGTGTGTGTGTGTGGTGTCCTTACACAGCTGCCTTTTCTTCTCTATGTAATTATTAGCATCTGTTGTGTTTTGGTATTCATAGAGAAATAGTACAGAACAGATGGTATGCAAATTGTTTGCTTTTATTCCATTTAGGTCGTATTTGGCTCCAACTGTCTGCTTTTTGTTTGTTTGTTTACTTTAGACTAAAAGAGACATTTTATTCTATATAAGCTTACCAGTTATAAACTGCTACTCAGTCATGCTTCTTTATAACTTGTGTATTTAAAATGAGATTATGTCCATGACCTTTTAATGTTGGTACATTGTTCGTGTTTTACATGCCTGTTCTGCTTAATTTAAAATTATTGTTGTTAATCTTGTATTCTTTCCTTTTTGTTCTTGTTTCACTCGGTCACACCTATTACACTCGTTTAGTTTCTAAAGACTTAACATAAGTCTATGCAGTCAGGGATTTATTGACACTAGCTCATGAAGAGTTTGTTCATTTAAATGAACAGGGATTTAAGAAGGATACTCTGGTGTTTTCCTTATTGGCAGCTGCTTTTCTGCCTGCTTATTTATTTTTTAATGAGTTATAATTACTAAAAACATTCTGTGTCATTTGAACTGTAGCATATTTCAGTGTGGTTCACATTTTTAGTTCTCATGATCTTTATGATTCAAGTGCCTAAAAATACTTTTATTTGTTTATTCCAAACATGTTAACTCTCCCATAGAGTGAGCGATTGTGAACAGGTTGGTTTTGTGCTCCTTTAGGCGCAGCATGAAGCGTAAAGCCTCCTTCACCTGTCCGTTCAATGGAAGCTGCACCATCACGAAGGACAACCGGCGCCACTGCCAAGCTTGTCGCCTGAAACGCTGCATTGACATTGGCATGATGAAAGAGTGTGAGTTAAGCTCTTCTTTTGTAGTTTTTCCAGAGGAGTTACGGTGCGTATGTGTCACCTTTGCTTGGCTGTGAGCGTTTTCTCTTTTCACCTATGAGCCCTGGACAAGTTTATGGACAACCTGTGGGACGTTTGGGCCGGACCTTTTATAGCTGTTGCTTTTCAAGAAAGTTCTTTGCAACTTTCTGAGGAAAATGTACCCTTGGTGTGAATTGGGGGGAGTGGGTGTGGAGAGTGTCTTTGTGGCTTTGTCTAAACCCGTTCTTTTCCATCCATCCATCCATCTTCTGAACCCGCTTGTCCATGTAGGGTCGCGGGGGGGGGGCTGGTGCCTATCTCCAGCGGTCAACGGGCAATCAGGCGGGGTACACCCTGGACAGAGAGCCAGTCCATCGCAGGGCAACACAGAG
The DNA here is from genome assembly GCF_043380555.1 of Nothobranchius furzeri. Classification (NCBI taxonomy): domain Eukaryota; kingdom Metazoa; phylum Chordata; class Actinopteri; order Cyprinodontiformes; family Nothobranchiidae; genus Nothobranchius; species Nothobranchius furzeri. Next base: position 51,212,377 of record NC_091755.1, on the reverse strand, counting down.
ACACACAGGACAAACAATCATGCACACACACACACACACTTAAGGACAATTTAGACAGACCAGTCAACCTAACAGTCATGTTTTTGGACTGTGGGAGGAGACCGGAGCACCCGCAGAAAACCCACACATGCACAGGGAGAACATGCAAACTCCATGCAGAAAGATCCCAGGCTGGGAAGCGAACCCAGGACCTTCTTGCTGCAAGGCAACAGCTCTAACCACTGCACCACTGCGCAGCTTACCTGTTCTTTTCAATAAAAAAAAAGTAAGGAAGCAAGGCCATATCATAGTTGTGCTTGAGAGCTTACAATAGCAAATGTCACTTCAAAACATTCAGTGGAAATTGTTGCTTAAGGTTCTGGTAGATTTAGAGTACACAGTTAGGGAGCGTTGGTGCAAAATAAGGTGTAAGACTACCATCAGTACTATCAAAGATACATTTAGAGGTCAACTAGGGTCCACTCAGAGTAAAAATCCTCCTAAAGACCTAGGTCTGGTAATAGCCGAGCATCTTTCACGGTCATCGTCCCTCAGCTTCCGTCAACACTTACTGAGGAGCTTGAAAACTGAGAAGCATTCCTGACATTGCAGTAGATACTCAGTAGAAGGAAGGGAACAGGGATTAAGATTTAAAGCTACTGGTGGATTATCTGCATTCTTTTCATTGCTGCAGTAAAATTTTAGAATTGATTTAGTTAGAAAAAGGTTAAAGCAGTTAATTTTTCATTTTTTATCATTTTCATGTGCTGCTTTGGTTTAAACATGGGTTAGGGTAGGGGGTTTAGAAGACATAATTCCCGTAATATGAATGCAAAATACAGCATCGTTGCCCATTAGAACTTTTTAAAATATAATATTTGTGGTTAATAGTCATTATCATGGGTTGGGTGATTTTCCAAGCAACATTCAGTCCAAAAATAACGATGGTCGATATATTCGCGCAGGAAACGTTTAGACGTTCTGTGGGCCTGATACACATGCACGGAGCTCTCCACCAATCACAATCATTCTTAGTTTGTAGAAGCAAACCACAACGGTTCCACGGGGGACTTGTTTGTTTTATGAATTTCATTGGCTATTTTTTGTGTCCGTCAACTATAAACTGTGCTGTAGTAGTTTGTGCTACATGTGTAATCATAGAGGGCGGTCCTTCTGACCTGTCAGCCAATAGTGAGGATGTCACTAAAACGTTTGAAGCCAACACGGGATGCATCTGAGGGAATTTGTGAATGTTTTCCACTGCCTATCATGCTGGTTATTGAACGCAAGAATTGTTGTGGTTCAATTGTTTTACTGGAGTAATTTTGTACTTGGATGTAAAAAGACTATCATTGTTAAAGATGATACTTTTCTATCAATGATATGAGGCTTTGAACGGTGAGGTGGACATTATGTTTGACAAAAGCGTTTACTGTGTCTACATTCATGGTTGAATCCTTGATTGCCATAAATCTCTGGAATCAGAAGAATACCAGATTTCAAATGATTTGTAATACGTAGATAAAATAAGTGGTTGCAATAAAGAAGGATATTTGATGTAGAAGTTTGCCATGTCCCATTCGTGGGACTCATTCAGAGGCATAAAAAATATTGGTCATAAAAATGTTATCAGCAAAACCGAATAATCATTCAGTACACACAATTCTGAGATCAGACATACATACATAGGCAAAGACACATGACAAGAATTGGTGACTGTGGTCATTCGCAACCCGAGTCGCGCCACCATAATAGAGATCAGAGGGTTTACATGAGGATTGGGTCAGGTGGAGGGAAAAAAGGCACTTCAGAGTTACCCTCCACAGGGAGGGCAGCTTTGCTACGCAAAAAACACCTCAGACAGAAATGCAACAGACTTCAGACAACACAACACAAGTGTCCACTAGGTGGGGTGGTAGGGTTGGGGACTATCCTCACATCAGTGCATGCAGCCACGATAAGCAGCGCTCGTGACCTCCGTTTGGACAGGGGAGGGAAGTATTTGGGTTAGAGAGCACAGTGACTCCTGGAAACGATTCAACGGCCTTCACCGGTCGCAGTCCCGCCCAGGCTGGGATAGGGAGACAGAGTTGTCATGGCAACGGCAGCATTCCACATTTCTTCTGAGGGGGTAGTATTCACTTCAATCTCACAGGCTCAAGGGCACCAGATTCAGATAAGAATTTGCTTTGGGGACAGACAGAGAAAATTTCCTCTCTGTCTTAAAGTTCCGTTGTTCCTCAACCCCTCTGAATCCAATAATGGCGTAATTCATCTATCCCAATCCGTGCTGATCTGTCAACTCTATCCTTGATGGCATCAATTTTCTGTGCCAGAGTCTGAATCTCAGCCAAAGTTCCAAGCTTACGACTCACCTTGACAATTATATGAGTTTGTGCATTCGCAGCGCGGTGTAATCAATCCCTGAGCTCTGGGATTGAGCCAGTATTCCTCGACAGCTCATAAATTTTCCGGTAAGCCAGTTAACCCCTCAGGCCAAACAGCACGAAATCTGACAACAACACCGCGAATATCCAGACATCTTCAGAATCCCCTACAGACAGTTGAGAGAGGCTGATCAGGTTCCACTGTTTCCAGGAGTCCATGATACGCCCAGCTGGCTCTGTCCCAGAGGGCCAACCGGGAGCCCCTTCTCCTGTTCTTATTGGTGAAAACATTTTGTCAATCGCGTTGAGAGACCAACTGACCAGGTCCATTTTAATAATTTCCAGTTTCCAGAAAAAAATGCAGAAGCGCCGTACACCCAAAGACAGACAAAGAGCCTTGGGATAAGATTGGGAGGAGAGGAGGAAAAAAGCATCTGAACTCTCCAAGAGCTGGAAGAAGAATAGATCTGTTTCTGCATAGAGAATATTTTAAAATGTTTTTGCTGTTTTAGCATTGCCTTAAAAAATTTAGGTCATAAGGAAGGGAGCAGCTAAAAGTTCAAATTTTGCATATTTTCGTCGTTTTTGGCATTTCCAAAAATGTAAGAACAGTAAAATAAAACAAAAAATCGGTGTAATAATTATGTCTCTAATTAAACCTAACACTATTTTAGGGACTTAGCAGTAAACTGTCTTTTAATCTAATACTTAAGGGCAGTCAAAAGGAGCAGGAGGGAGTAGAGTCGATGCCTTAGTGAAAACTGATCTTATTTACAGCAAGCAAACAGGTAATAGAGTTTAGAGTCCGTATGCGCAAGTACCATATGGCTAACTCAGTCTTGAGTCAAAGCGTGGCTTGACATAATTAGTGTTTTTTCTTGCTTTTATACCAACAGATGGTTATCATCAGTGTACTTAATTGCCAGAAAACACCATTGTCTGGAATGTTCTTAAAGCACTCCAGTCACATAACGCTCTTCACCACGTTGGTCATGCAGACGGAATACGGGGTGGGTGTAACGCCAGAAGACGACCCTGTGAGGGCAAACTGTTACATCACCCCATCCTAACTCAGAGCGACACCTTGTCACAACGGATTTATAATGACTAACGTTGTCGATGTGTTCTGCATCTCACTAATGGTGTCTATAATTATGACAGCTGCTCTACTGTATCTGACCTATATTGAGGTAGTAGAGTTTTTATTTTAATGATAAAGCAGTGAAACTCACAAAAGCAGGACAGGAACCCAACAGCCGTACATCGGCTTAACAAGAACTAGAACACGATGAAATGAAAGCAAACAAAAGAATTCAGGTGTCAAATTTTAACAGACCACCTGGCGAGTTGCTGCAACCGAACATTTCAAAGTAAAACGCTAAGAAACAATTTAGTAACAGCCTTCCTGCAACAGATGTGTGTCAGGATTAGATCAGTAACATGGCAATATGCATCTTCTCACAACCTGTGCTCATGCATAACCTGAAGATGCAATATTTAAGCAAAGTGCCGCGGAAGCAAGGTTCACGTGTGCAAAGAGCCTTAAGGTTGCAGTAGCTCCACTTTCCATTCTTTTATTGGTGATGTTCTTATTTTTACAAATCCTGATTTTATTTTTCCAGGCTCTGAGCTCTTAGGTGTGTCATGCAGCGAATGTGTGAATGATTCTCTTTGATGCTCCGTTTTCGGTCAGCTGTGTAGAAGCTTCCTGTTCTCTGGGATGTTCGGCTTTGCAAGTGGAGTTCAGTTGGAGGTGTGGATAATCGCCGGACTCGGCGTTGCTCTTCTTGTTTGCTTTGTCTTTGGTGTTTGTTTGAAACACTTCCTACATTTGTTTTAATAAAAGTTTGAGATTCCAACGAATGTCCCGGAGAAACCTGGAAGTCTAATACAATCACACAATCTATGACACAATTACTGGCAGGTAAATGGGGAAACTATGAATTTCCCTTTAATTGTACAGCCACTAAAGATGTTACGCCTTGCTTTTAATTTAAAACGATTCTTCTTAAACTATTTTCCCATTCTTATTTCTTTTCAAGTTTATTAAAGCAGTTAGAAAAGCTGGAATGAGACTAGGAGTGGCTTTAATATTTTATAAACACTGTTTATCATTTTAGTTACACGACGATTCCTTCTTAAATTACAGGTGTGTTTCTCCCAGGCTTTTTCAGCTTAGTCACAACTCAGATCAGAACTGTGCCAGTGTGTGTGTGTGTGTGTGTGTGTGTGTGTGTGTGTGTGTGTGTGTGTGTGTGTGTGTTTTCTGCCGTCCGTGAGCCGTGCGTTGTGTTAGTAAATACCGTGTCCTTATTTGACATAGGTTAGAGAGGTGCCAGGAAAAGACTCCTCTAGTGCATTTGTGTGTGTGTGTGTGTGTGTGTGTGTTCATGCCTTTTAATACGTGTAACATTTTGTGTGGATGTGCATGCCTAATGCAGGGTTTTATTTGAAACAGGATTAAAATCACAGTAGAGTGTTTAGAAACGTTTTAGCCCTCAAATGATTAATTTTCTCCTCCATGGCTTTCTTTAGCAATGACCTACAAGTGTTTTTCTAATTGTCCATGCTCTGTCCGAGTCCGCTTTCATTCTGGCACCATGGCAACTGCTTGAGTTTTTGTTTCTAAAATGTTCCACGTTGGATTGTGAGACATCCAAACCGACGGATCTTCTTTTTGACACGTTTGGACATCTCAGGGATCTGCATACGTTCATATTTAACAGACGTGTTTACTGTCAACAGGAAATGTTGATGTGTTCATAAAAATCATAATTGCGATGACTAATAAGTTTGAAATTCACAAAAGTCAGAGTATGATTTAGATTTTGCTGAGCAGACACAGAACAGTGTTTACATATCCTTCCTGCCAACGGGCACGTTCCCATTGTGATCTCTCGATAAGCGATTTTGCGTCACACTCAGCATATGTCCGTGCATTGATGCCTGCATGACCTGGATTTACCCGCTTGAAATCACAAGCCCAGGACATTAGTGATAAAGTGCTTGTTACACACCAAATGCTTCTTGACATATATCACAGCTAATGTAAGTGTTAGCTGGCTTCTTTGTGCTTAGCTGGTTGGTTGGCTGGTTAATGTGTAAGCTAACTGTGAACCTTTGGCCTACATCACAGGACTTCTGTCTTCTCTTCTGTATCCACGTCTCTGGCATTGCCAGCCTTCGCCAAAACCCAGTGTTTTATTTAATGGATCCCACCTCACCGTTTGCCTTTCTTTCTCTGTATTCTCTGCCATGGTGGGCACCACTTCACCACATCCCTTTTCAAACACCAAACTGCCTTTTGGTATCTGCCAAGCAGTGTGGGATGGTCGAGATGTTCCTTTGATGGTACGTTGTCTATTCTTAAGAACTCCTTTCCTAATCATTCCAGTGCTCAAATGTTGCTGAAAACGAATTCGTTCAAGTGCCAGCCCGAGAATAGCTGCTTTGATGACCGGTGCCAAACTTTGACCAAACTCTGCCTATTCATGATTATGCTCTGCATACTTGAATATCCTAACCACAAGGAGTGGTTCTTGGCAGTTGGCTACTGGCTTGGGCCTAGATGGACACTGGAGTGCACCCAAAGCCTAATTAATGGCGGGGGGTTAGAAGAAATGAAAGCCCAGTAAATCCTGGGTAGCTAAACGGATTTATTCAGTTGCCTTTTTAGGCCTGTTGTTGTTTTTGTTGTCTTCTGCATAAAGTTGTTTCAGTAGTCGCGAACAAGGGAGCAGCCCATAAAAATTCTTTTCCCATACTGAGAACAACCACACTTCAGTAGTGTCTATTCAGCCACTTGGCAAAATCCAAAAACGTGCTTTTGTTTCAGATTGCCACATATTTTAGAGATTTTTATCTTTTACAGGGTCTTTTTACACAGGGTTGCTGGTTCAAGTCCCGGCTCCCTCACACACGTTATTTGTTGAATGACTAAACATGATGCCCAAATGTACTTTTAGTAATGAACCTGTGCTTCCTGTTCAGGCCCCATCTTTTCTGCTGAATGAATGTCTAATATCACTTTTCTCATGTCCTAAAATGCACTCAGGCTGAAGCATGACAAGAGAAGAAACTGTCTAGTGTCAGATAACAAAGCTTTATCCCGCTTCTCTAAGTTCCAAAATACTTAAAAGGAAAATATTATATTTTTAAGTTATAATGGGGCACTGAAAAACATGTTCATCAAGTTATGTGCATAAAATCCCTCTCACACACAATTATTTTTATCAGTTTTATTCTTTGCATATTCAGTACCTTCCAGAATGATCCGTTTAAGTTAATCAAGGTGGTCTGGCCACGCCCACCCCAAAATGTGTCCAAGTCCAGGGGCTGCATCGTTCCAAAATACGCATTTTAAGGCCAATTTTGCCGCAGTAAATTGACAAGGCTGATACTCTAAATGCATAATCGAATGTGTCCTTGTTCCCTCTTTACTACCAGGATTCACCGTGGTCCAAACGGGGGACTTTTGTTCTTGTAAAATGGCGGACGTAGCGGGGGAGCATGTTGACGTGAGGCGGTTTGTGCTGTCAGGCTTTTTTCATTAGCATTTTTTATTATATGCTTTTACAAAATATTAAGAAAAATACCTAAAGAACTCATATGATGGGTCCCATGTGTCTTCAAGTATTGCTGCTAAGTTTAGTTTGAACTTTTATTTAGCGCCATCACTGTTGCTAGGCGACAGGACTTTTTCTGGTATAGGAGTTGGAATAAATATGAAGGTTAGATCATTCAAATTCTCTGTTGCTCACTTCCAGTATTAGCTGTAAATAATAGTCGCGACTTACCAGGACCGCGTTCGACGGGTCCTTACAAGAATGCTACCCCTAAATTTGAGCACGGCCTTAATTCCTAAAACCAAGACTGACCAAAGTGGATGGGCAATGTTTATTTTAGCTTGGAGTGTTTATAATAGAGGCAGTAGAGACTCACATGGCAGCAGAAAAAGATGCAAAACATCAGATCTGCATAGTGTGTCCTGTTCAAAGGATCCGTGTTTGTAAAATATGTCAGAGACCGTTGATTCCAGATTAGCAGATTTGTCACTGTATGTCTGCATGTTGTGACCCTGCCATGACAGCCTGTGTCTTCTTGGCAGCTGCAGTCTGTGTGGCAGTCATGCTGTCTGTCTGTCTCTTTCGGTAATTGTTTACTGTGGCAAGGAGTCAAAGGATTAATGAGGACCAAGGCATTAGTGCTTTACTGAGGCAGCAACCCTAGTGTCCATCATTATTTAAGGAAAACAGTTCTGATGAAAGTAACATGAATTCATTCTGCTTTTTGCGGGGGTTATTTTCAAGTGTTTATATAAAAATAGAAAAGTATATGGTGTTTAAAACGGGATACAAACGTTCCCCTTAGTGCCTAAGTGCTGCCAGCCTTCTTAACGTCGTTACAACTAAATTATAGGGACGCGTTGCAACTTTTTCACATTTTTTAAATAATTTACCTGAGCCAGTATGTGCTAAAATCACTCTTTACAGGGTTAATAAAATGCCACCCAGCCCCTTTCATGGGGTGACGGTGGCACAGGAGTTAAGTGCTCGCCCCACAATCGGAAGGTTGCAGGTTCGAGCCCCGCTCAGTCTGTCACTGTCGTTATGTCCTTGGGCAAGACACTTAACCCACGTTGCCTGCTGATGGTGGTCGGAGGGACTGGTGGCGCCAGTGCTCGGCAGCCTCGTCTCTGTCAGTGCGCCCCAGGGCAGCTGTGGCTACATCGTAGCTCATCACCAGAACTGTCTGTCTTTCTTTGTGGACAAAGTCAATAAGGTTAGATCTAGCATCTCTCCTTCAGCCTTATCGCCGCCTCTCCCGACTCCAACCAGGCCCATCATCCTAGATAGCTTTGCTCCTGTTTCTTTGCCTGAGTTAACCAAACTAGTTAACTCTCTGAAGACCTCTGCATGCCCCCTCAACTTTTCAGTCCATCGGTCCCAGCGTGCTCTCTATAATTAATGCTTCTCTGGTTTCTGGTCAGGTCCCTGCTTACTTTAAGAACGCTGTAATCCACCCGCTTCTTAAAAAACGAGTCTCGACCCCTCTCTCCATAGCAGCTTCAGACCCATCTCTAAACTTCATCTCCAAGATCTTGGAAAAGATTGTTGCTGGGAGGCTGAGAGACTGGGTAGGCCGATCAGGAACTGCTCTGGAGTGGTTCTCCTCTTATCTCTCTGAGCACTCCTTTTCTGTGGCCGTCTCCAAGTTTAGGTCCTCCACCACCTCTCTTACTCATGGTGTCCCACAAGGTTCTGTGCTGGGGCCTCTGCTCTTCCTCCTCTATCTGCTTCCTCTTCAGCACATCCTGAGCTCCTTCAAAGGAATCTCCTACCATCTTTATGCAGATGACATCCAACTGTACATCTCCTTCAAGCCCCATGAGATGTCTAAGCTGCAGCTGTTACACACCTGCTTAGACTCTATCCAATCCTGGATGGCTGGGAGCTTTCTACAGCTGAATGAAGATTAGACTGAGATCCTCATCTGTGTCCCAGACAAGCTGGTTCCCAAAGTCAGAGACTCTCTTGGTCAGCTTGCTTCTCACACCAAACCTTCTGTCAGGAATCTTGGCGTGACCTTTGACCCAGCTCTCACCCTGGATTCTCATGTCAGTTCTCTTGTTCGCTCTTCCTTCTTCCATCTCAGGAACGTTGCTAAGCTGAGTCCCATTCTGTCTCGCTCTGAACTTGAGACAGTTCTCCACACCTTCATCTCCTCACTCTTAGACTACTGTAACTCTCTTTTCACGTGTCTGAGCAGAACCTCCCTGAACCGTCTACAGGTGGTTCAGAATGCTCGTGCTCAGCTTCTGACCAAGTCCTCCAAACACACCCACATCACCCCGCTTCTCCTCCAGCTTCACTGGCTGCCAGTTAACTTCAGGGTTCATTTCAAGATCCTGGTTCTGGTCTATAGGGCCTTACATGGACAAGCACCATCTTACATTGGTGATCTTCTTAGTCCCTACACCCCCAGCAGGTCCCTGAGGTGCAGTGATCAAAGCCTACTGGTTGTGCAGCACCAGGCTAAAGGTCAAAGGTGACAGATCATTTGCTGCTGTGGCCCCCAGACTCTGGAGCTCTCTCCCCCTGAGCCTGAGATCAGTGGACTCAGTGGTCTCCTTTAAAAAGCAGCTGAAGACTCACTTGTTCAAGCTGGCTTTTGTATGACCTTCTTCACCTCTCTCTCTTTATTCTGCTCTCCCCACCTATTCCACCTTCCTCAGGATCCACTGATTTCCCTCTTTCCTGTTCACTCTCTCTCTTTATTAACATTTTTTCTATTAAATCGCAATTTCTTATTCTTGCTCATTTTAAATATATTTTAAAACATTTTCGAAATGCTTTTTTATATTTTTACTATTTTTATGGACGTGGGTCTTGTATGTAGGAAAATGAATAAACTCCCTTTTTGCAGCCGTCACAAAGACACACCTGACAGAGTTCCACTCTAACGAATGTTCTCAGGCACAGCTTGAAATAAAAGGTTTCTGATTTGCCACCACCTGGAACACTGTGCAGCGAACATGCTGACCTTTCAGACCTAAAACGTGTCTTTTTACTTTATGCCCCTAAAAGCTGGAAAGTTGAAATATTTGTTTGTTATTGCAGGTTTTTGAGAAAATGTCATCCTGCCTGTGCAATTGCTGCAATTTTCTCAAATTACCTGTACAAAACAATTGGGCGGGAGTCAAATGAGTTAGCCGTGTTTTCGTGTTTTTGATCATTTCATGTAGCTGATGGATCAGTCAGGCTCACAAATTTCTGACTTTTTGTAGGTATGTCATTTTTCTTTGTATAGTAAGTCAAACAATCTAACATTTTATTACATTTTTATCATTTTTCCTGATAAAAGTGCAAACTTTGAACTGAGGAGGCAGTAAATGTGGATGTTTGGTAACTTTATTCTGAAGTTTTCACGTGTCCCCCTTTTCACCGTCTGTGGCAGTTATTCTGACGGACGAGGAGGTTCAAAGAAAAAGGGAAATGATCATGAAGAGGAAAGAGGAGGAGGCGGCTCGGGAGGCGCAGCGGCCACGGCTGGACGATGAGCAGGCTCGGATGATCTCAAGTCTCGTGGAAGCTCACCACAAGACCTACGACACCTCCTATTCTGACTTCACTCGCTTTAGGGTAAGTCCAGTTCAGAAATACATCTTTTATTTGAACCACAATCACATTAACATTAGTGAAGAGCAAAAACGACCTACGGACACATTCACACAGCAAGACAAATGCCTGTTTATGTCTCTAAAAACACTTAGAACAAGTCAATCAACATATTTTTAGCCTGACCAACACCAGCAGCCTTCCACCCATGTGTGCTTCCAATTTGCTCAACTGCAGCGACACGGGTCGCCAGACTAAAGAGGCGTGTCATATTTTCCTCATTTCATCAGACAGTGTTCTCTGAGAGAACCACAGCAAAAGGATTGTCTGAAATAATTCAGATGAAGAATAAAAGTTGGCTGAGAAAGTCCCACAGACCTAACGCAGACAACCACAGGCGCACTCCAACTGGGTGGTAAACTAGACATTGACTCGTGGGTGTTACGTTGACCTGCAGGTGAACTCTACGCTGAAACCTGTCTTTACCTCCCATCACTATAAAAAAGTCAAGCGGGCATTTACTGAGACAAATCAAACGATTGCAAAAAGACTTGAAATAATTTTCTTTCAAACAAACCAGAAGGAAAACAGGAAGTCCACCTGGTGCATGACATGCTCTTCTTACTGTAACACGTTCAGCACACGTTGAGTCATAAACGGCTACTCGCTTTCGGCTGTTTGAGTCGTCTGCGTGTCCGTTAGCAGCTCTTTCATGTCATTAGCATCGCTGCAAAACCCCTCGCTAACTTCCTGTTCAGCCTCTCTTTATAGAATTGCACTGATGAGCTAACGAGCACCGCTGAGGCTAAAGTAGAGGTAGAAAGTTATTTTATTTTTTATATATCGCTGCTTTCAAGGTACAAATCACACGGGGCTTAGTGGATAGCTTAATTTAGTTTCATGTTGTCTTTATGGCAGAACTGCTGTTAAATATTTAAGATTTACCTGCTTCAAGGGTGCAGTAAGCAGGGAAATATTCACAAAACAGTCTAGCGTGTTTACAGTCCAGAGGAGGAGGGATACAGATTCTATCTAGGTGGTGAGGAGCGGGTCGTGAGGACGCAGCAACAACCCCGTCCAGCTGAATGCTTCCTGCTGAGCACACCAGCTAGGATCTGACAGGAAAATGCACGTGTGAAGCAAAAAACACTTTTCATGAGAAAATAACAATACTACAAGGTCAAAATGCCATAATATAAGACTTTTATTGGATGTAAACTCTATTTCTCTGATCCAAGACCAGTTAGGAAGTGACCTACAATGAGCATGAATCATTACTGAGCGTACAGTTTTAGTTCTACAGACATTAGTAAAAAACATGGTTCCAATACAAAACAGCTGTGTAATTATATCACCAGCTTTTCTATAACGTAACTTCTTCCTCTAAGAGATGCAGCGGAAAGAGCAGTGCTGAGTGCATTAATGTGTTTTTCTCTGGGTGTTTTCAGCCTCCGGTGCGCGACGGCCCGGTAACACGCAGCGCCAGCAGAGCCGCCTCTCTTCACTCTCTGTCTGATGCCTCCTCTGATTCATTCAATCACTCACCTGGTGAGAACAATAAACACTCGCTTCTTCTTACTTCTTTCACCCACGTCATCCCAGGTTAAGCTAAGCAGGGACACATGTCGGTGGATTTATTGCAGCGTTGCTTCTCGTGCCGCGTACACCAGAAGAATGTAGCATCAGGAGAGAAGAGCCATTTACATCAGGAACACGTTAACTCGTTTGCAGCCAGCCGTTCCCTGATCAGAAAAGTCCTTCGCTGCCAGCGTTTTTCTGCATTTTCACAGTTTTTTTAAGAGTCACAGAACGTTGCGCTAGGATGACGTCGACGCCAAAACTACCAAAACAAAGCGGAGACTCACCTCTTACATCAGGCAGAATCCGCGCGTTTCGAGCGTTATCCGTTCTTTTATAATCCGTTGTTGAATTGTGATCGGCAGAAGCTTTTCCGGTTCGCGCCTCACTTTTTTTTGCAGCAGAGGCCCAAAACGATCTCCTAACACATGGATGTTCTGCTTCCTGATCACGTGACGTGTGACGTTTGCGAATTAAGATGGGCTTTAGAGCTGATGTTTGTTCCCACAGTGCGGGGGCTCGTCCGACGCCCACACAGTTTAAAAAAAATGCAAATGACGACTTTAGTCGTCAATGGCAGTGAAGTTAAATCATGGCTTTTAAGTTTTTTTTATTACTTTACTAATTCATCTTTATATTAATCTACAGTCTAATTGGTGTCCTCACCTCTGATCTCAGTTGTTTTAAATGTAATAAAACGTTAAAATGAAGCCTCCATGTCACGTCTCCTGATCAAACAGAGTCGGTGGACACCAAGATGAACCTCAGCAGCCTGTTGATGATGTACCAGGATGGCGCTAGTAGTCCAGACTCCTGCGAGGAGGACACTAAGCTCTCCATGCTGCCCCACCTGGCTGACCTGGTCTCCTACAGCATTCAGAAGGTCATAGGCTTCGCCAAAATGATCCCAGGCTTCAGGTAGGAACAAAAACCATCGTAGAACCGAGTCATCCTCACATGCTTGGTTGCTTTAGAGTTCTTTCAAATCAATCAAAGATTCTTTATTAATCCCAGAGGGAAATTAGAGTTTCAGTACACACAATTCAGAGATCAGACATACATGGGCAAGACGCATGACAAGAATTGGTGACTGTGGTCATTCGCAACCCTGAGTCGCACTACCTTAATAGAGATAAGAGGGGTTACATGAGGATTGGTTCAGGTGGAGGGAAAAAAGGCTCTTCAGAGTTAGCTTTGCTCTGCAACAAAACACCTCAGACAGAAATGCAACAGACTTCAGACAGCACAACATAAGTGTCCACTAGGTGGGGTGGTGGGTTGGGACTATCCCCACTTCAGTTCCTGCAGCCACGATAAGCAGCGCATGTCACCTCAGTGTGGATAGGGGGAGGAGCATTGAGGGTTGGAGGGTTGCAGTGACCCTGGAACGTTTCAGCGGCCTTCCCGCAGTCCCGCCCAGGCTGGGAAAGGAGACAGAGCTGAGTTGCCATAGTGACGGCACATTCCACATTTCTTATGAGGGGGTAGTTTTCCTTGGAGCCTTGCAGGCTCAAGGACGCCAGATTCCGATTAGAAATTGTTTTTGGGCCAGACAGAGATACTTTCCTCTCTGTCTTACAGTTTGTTGGTCCTCAACCTCTCAGAATCCCAATAATGGACGTTAATCTATCCCAATCCGTGCTGATTCGTCCACTCTCTCCTTGATGGCATCCATCTTTTGTGCCAAAGAATGAATCTCCGCCGAAGTTCCAAGCTTACGATTCATCTAGACAATTATGTGAGTCTGTGAATTCACAGCGCGGTGCAAACCATCTCTGAGCTCCGGGATCAGGCCAATATTCCTCGACAGCTCGTTAATTTTCCGGTAAGCCAGGAAGCCTCCAAGGCCAATGAGCAGGAAACCTGACACCGGGTTCGTACGGTCATGAAAAACCTGGAAAAGTTATGGAAATTGAAAATGCAATTTCTAGGTCCTTGAAAAGTTCATGAAAAATAATATCCTCTGTAAAGTTTTGGAAAAGTATTGAAATATTGTTCGGATATTTTGGATGTGTAAAATATTAATATACAATAGTGTACTATGATTAAAATTTACAGAAGTGCAACATGACGCTCTCGCTGCTACTGTCCGACTCCGTGTGCACCGCCACGTTCCATTTCTGTTTACTAAATGCGTGCACCCCATTGGGGTAAAACGATCACGTGTGAGCCGCGTTACCAATGTGTCCTTACTCTCAAAACAAACTAGTCCCAAATTAAAACATCGATCATAATAAAATGGCTTTACCAAAAGGAGGAGAAGTTTACTTATGAAAAACATATGAATGTACTTTTATGAAGCAAGTGGCCACAAGAGCTCGGAAGGAGATGAAACGAAAATGGGGTTCACCCGTTCACCTGACGGCCTACGATGAGAGTTCACGTTACCGTAAAGTAGGCCGAGTGTTCATTGGTTCATTGTTTGGCGGTGTCTCAACTCGTTATCCGACGTGGATTTTAAAGTGCTTCGAAATGCCGGGGAAGTGCAGTTTTAACAACGAGTGGCTTTTCAAGGAGAAGTATCGAGTGTGGCTACTGAAAGACCCTGACAGGAAACGCGCAAAATGCAGACTTTGCTCCAAGTCCTTCGATATAAGCGGCATGGGAGAGGCGGGGCTGGTAAGCCACATGAAAGGGAAAACACACTGCAGCTGTCGAACGCTGCAGAAGCCTGTCAGTCGGCGAGTTTTTTAAAACAGGCAAAGATGGCGTTAGTGCAGTTTCCTCCGCACCGACACAGACGGTTGTTGATGCAGCGGCTGCAATTTCCACGGCAAGGCAGACAGTCATGGATGCTTCTACAGCAACAGAAGTTCTCTTTGTGGGCATTAAAAGTAATGAACTCTCACTACTGCTTCCTGACGGTCAGATTGCTAGGAGATTTGCATGTGGTGAGAAATATGCAGTGTGTGTGCACATATGGACCAGCCCCGTGTTTTAAGAAGCTGATACTGAAGGACGTGTCGCAACAAACGGCTTATGTTGTTTTATTCGATGAAAGTCGTAACAAACATTTGCAGTCGAAACAAATGGACATTCATGTTGGACTGTTGGTTTGATTTAGAGGCACCGACTACGATGGTCCGGCTGAAATGTTCATTTTTGGTCTTGGAAATTCAGTGAATGGTTATGGAAAAGTCATAGAAGAGTTACGGAAAACCATAGCTAACAAAGTGTATGAACCCAGCTGACACCAACACCACAAATATCCTTATATTTCAAGTTGAAAGGGGCAGAATGAACCAACAGACGGTCCTTATTATGACAAAAGTTCCCAACTATAAGGACACCCTTGTTTTTTTGTAAACAGAGGTATTTCCCTGTTTTGCTCCATTGTTGATAGTGAAAGTCTTACTTTGAGCAGACAGCCACCGTCTCACTGAGTTCCCGTGATATTTACTCGGTTATAAAATTCTGCAACAACATACCAGCGGCACGCACAGATAACAACCTGAATGAGGTCCCCGCCCACACACACCCACACACACACACACACACACACACACACACACACGCAGTGTACTGTTTTACTGCAGAGACGTATACAGGACATTAATGCATGAGGTGAAAACAAACAAGCTCTTCCAGGAACAGGCTGTCACTTCAGATGAGCTCACCGATAACCCTGTGAATGTGTGCATGAAAAAAGTAGTTTAGCTGAGATGTTTGTTTTCACCTTCTTTTAGAACATTTCTATCTAGAATTTATTTATTTGTTTGTTTACTGTTCAGAAATCCTTATTTCATCATCTAAAATGTTATTTTCCTTGTTATGTAAAATGTATTTGCTTCCTAATGCACAAGATTTAATGTTTTTAGTCCATATATTTCTTACCAGTGAAAAGGTTAAGGTGATTACATTGCAACATTTATAAGAAGGCAAGCAGTACAGTCTGATTTATGAGTTTTACAGTTTGCATAAAATGAGAAAATATATAAATTGGACATATTATTAGACCAATCCAAAATAAAATGAAAATAAATGATACTAAAACAAACAAGAATCCTGTCTTAGTAATACTAACGTTGCACACTTTTTACCTATATTACCTCTCATTTTACACACAAGCTTATTTTAGCATCTATAACAAATAGAGATAACTGTTTTAGTATCAAAGAAATATTTATTTTAATATAATTTATGAAAATTGGACACATTTTACATCAAAGGGTAAAAAAAACAAGAGTTTTATCACATTTGTTAAAAATGAATGAATTTCACATCGTAACAAGACTTTCACTGATTTTATTCATGGCTTTAACTCAATAAATGCCTTTTTTGTAATAAAAATGAAGACATTTAATAAACACATAATTTAAAAACTATTGGGAAAATTTTGTCTGAAAATGTGATGAATCCAGAAAAAAAGAAGTTCAAATGGCTTCAAATCAACAAGAGGATAAATAACGACACTTATTTATTAGATATTGTCACTTTTTGGTCATTACACATAAACAGTCAGCACACGTATTCTCTAATGCTACAATAAAGATATTATACAGTCCTCTCTCTGTCTCACACACACACACACACACACACACACACACACACACACACACACACACACACACACACACACACACACACACACACACACACACACACACACACACACACACACACACACACACACACGTGTGGTATTGTTTGTGGGTGTAGGTGGTTAAGTAGAACGTTCTGACCGATAAACACCTGCTATCGCTTTAATGGATCTCGTGCTGGGATGGAACAAAGTGATGTTTGTGCCTGGAATTAGAACGTTGTGACAACATTTAGACTTCGTCTGACAGCGGGGAACGTTCAGTCATTTTCCTGCCCACCTAATGTTCTGCTGGCAATCTACCGACAATGTTTATGTCACGTAGAAAAGAATCAGCTGATGTTATTTACATTTTGTCTGTACACTTACATTAACACTTAATTTAATGAGTAAACCAATAATTATATATATATATATATATATATATATATATATATATATATATATATATATATATATATATATATATATATTTAGAATGAACATGTAGGAATAGAACAAAAAATAAAACACAATTATTTAAACATTTCCTGCTTCTCTGTCCTACTGGTTCAAAGTGGAATTACAACAGTCTTAAAAACAACTCTGCGGCAGTCTGCTGCAGCTAGCGCTAACAATGGGCTAACACCAACGCGACCCAATGGGTACTAAATAAGCCAAGAAGAGAAAAGAT
The DNA here is from genome assembly GCF_043380555.1 of Nothobranchius furzeri. Classification (NCBI taxonomy): domain Eukaryota; kingdom Metazoa; phylum Chordata; class Actinopteri; order Cyprinodontiformes; family Nothobranchiidae; genus Nothobranchius; species Nothobranchius furzeri. The sequence continues at coordinate 51,195,103 of NC_091755.1, read as the reverse complement.
CCACACTGTTGGACGAAAAAATACTATGTCCTAGTCCAGTAGCAACAAAGCCAGGTCACCATCAGTCCAAGATGTCGAAGCCTCCTTTAGCCCCCTGAAACTAGGGTAAGGCCACGCCGATGTTCACTCAGGTTTTAGCTCCGTGCTTCGCCTCCATAGACTTAACTCTGTTCCTTTTACTTCCAGGCTTCACCATGATGTCAACAATAAAACACCAAATTCTTCTTGTGCTTTTTATTAACGGCTGGCGAACTGAAAAAGCTAACAGCTAGCCCTTATATGAGTTACCGCCACAGTAAACAGCTATTGCCATAAAGCTGGTAGAGATCTCCCACTGGTGTTTTATGCAAACCACAAAAGTTTAGTGCTGTTTCTGCTCAGCAGAGGGCCACAGAGAACGAGTTTGGAAGCAATAGCGTAAAGTTGTAAAAACTCTTTAGCGCTGCTTTAACCCAATCAAACTCAAATATTTCACATGAGGCATTTAAAGTTTATTAATTTTCTTGTTTTTGCTCTTCTGTGGAGTGGAGGTTTATGAAACTTGAACTTTATACGGGCGACAGTTGATTGTAGATTGAGCTGCTGTTTCAGTATTTATTGGCCTAGTGCTAAAACTTTCCATTAACTAAAGATAAACAATAAATTATGACTTTTTTCACTCTGAGACTCATTCTGTGTTTATGTTTGGTTTCCAGAGAGCTGACTGCAGAGGACCAGATCGCTCTGTTAAAGTCCAGCGCCATTGAGATCATCATGCTGCGCTCAAACCAGTCGTTCAGTCTGGAGGACATGTCCTGGAGCTGCGGGGGACCCGATTTTAAATACTGCGTCAACGATGTTACAAAGGGTCGGTTTCCCATTTCTGTCCTACTGAAACGCCAATGAGAAATTAGATGGAAGGAGCTGGTGGCTGCATGTTTTTTCTTCATGAATATTTGAAGTTTTTGCACACAGAGCATGTTTAAAGTTCAGGGAGTTTCCTTAAAGAGTGAAACAGAGAAACTTGTACATTGGTATGATTCACTTGAGCCATTCTTTCTGTGCACTTTACTGCGAGGTTATGGTACGTTTATAGAAACAGTTAAACTTTGTTCAAATGCCGGAAACAAACACGCTTAATGCTTTGCTGCTCAGAGTGTGAACATGTAACTGTCTGACTGTGCGATCCTCTGCAGCGGGTCACACCCTGGAGCTGCTGGAGCCGCTGGTGAAGTTCCAAGTTGGTCTGAAGAAACTCAACCTGCACGAGGAGGAACATGTGCTGCTCATGGCCATCTGCCTGCTGTCCCCAGGTACTGCTGCCGTTCATGATCTGTGTTCTTCTGAAAATGAAGAATGTAAATCATTATTTTGTTCACTGGCACGTCGTCCAAGGAGCTGTTGGGGTGTTGGGTTTGTGTTCTGGCCTAGATTTACCCCGAAAGTGAATGCACAGGAAGCTGCCAGTCACACACATGACGGCCTGTTCCAGGAAGGGAAACCTCTCTGTTCAACATACGGAACAGAATGTTTGTTTCATTACTTCGACTTTAACACGTGCACATGGAAAACATAAACAGCAGCTGGTGGAAGAATGTGTTTGTGGGACTTTGTGTGAAAGCGTTTCCCTTCTTAGTCCTTTATAAGTTTTTAAACGGACATTTGGAAAATGACCATCATTCCAAAATTATCATTAAATTTCTCTTCGCCAAATAAAGAGTTTTACACACAAATTAAACTGATAAAATTCTGTTTGTAGCTCCATTCACATTTCTGGATAATTCTCCCAGCTTGAGTTTTCGGTTTCTGTGACGTGTCGTAATTCATCATCTGCTCAAAGCACGCGCCACTCAAGGTGCAATACTCGGTTCCACCTGTAGGTGGCACTAACACGACAGAAATTCAGTTAGATGTCCTGTTTTAAACGTAATTCCATAATATGAGAGCAAATTAAGAGAAATGAGGGAGGGAGGGAGGGAGGGAGGGAGGGAGGGAGAGAGAGAGAGAGAGAGAGAGAGAGAGAGAGAGAGAGAGAGAGAGAGAGAGAGAGAGAGAGAGAGAGAGAGAGAGAGAGAGAGAGAGAGAGAGAGAGAGAGAGAGAGAGAGAGAGAGAGAGAGAGAGAGAGAGAGAGAGAGAGAGAGAGAGAGAGAGAGAGAGAGAGAGAGAGAGAGAGAGAGAGAGAGAGAGAGAGAGAGGATCCAGCAGCTTCTAGCATGCTAGCTAGCTGTTTCATGCAGCAGATGAACTTTTCCCTGCATCCCAGTGGAAGAGTAAATATTCCAAACGTAGAAGCAACCTTTTAAAATTAAATATAAAAAAGAAGTCTGTGGTAAATGAGCTAAACTTCCTTAGAATTTAGTTTTATTATCATGAGATTATTTTGTTGAGACATCCGCCAAAATTATTTTGTTTCAATAAGGAAGAACCCTCTCTGTTGTCCAACTGCAGACCGCCCCGGTGTCCAGGACCACGCCCGCATCGAGCAGCTTCAGGACTGTCTCTCCGAGGCACTCCAGGCCTACATCCGTGTCAACCACCCGGGGGGACGCCTCCTCTACGCCAAAATGATCCAGAAGCTGGCCGACCTGCGCAGCCTGAATGAGGAGCACTCCAAGCAGTACCGCTCGCTCTCCTTCCAGCCCGAGCACAGCATGCAGCTCACCCCGCTGGTGCTGGAGGTGTTCGGCAGCGAGGTGTCGTAGCGGCACGGGAGGAGGAGTGTTTGCATACGAACGCACTCATCACACCGACGACCATTCTGGCTTTCTTTCCCTCGACAAAACATTGGACTAGTGGGAAAATGATGAATGGTCTCACATGCAGATTATCAGTCAGCCCCCCCCATCTCTCCTCGAGCATCAAAACTAAACCATAACGGAGCTCTGGATTCACAAGTACACGATTCTGCATCCCTCGGGCCACCTGATCCCGTTCTGATCCTTGCAGAAACGACTCTGCATCCGTTTTAGATTTTCATTTTTGTTTTCACACGCAGACATCTCCGTTGGCTCATCCGTTTTCACACCTGCAGATTCCTTCTACCGGAGTCTACACCCCACAGTTTCTCTGTCTGTGGATGCATCCCTCGCACGCTCATCCTCATCTCCATGTTTACCCAAACACACGGCAACGACAAGAGGAACGCTCCGATTTACATCTCTGAACTGTGTAGATAGCTACAAACACTCTTGGTTTACAGTTTTCAACAACATCCAAATCACGTCAGTGGCCAGAAACCAGCTGAAAAGTCCTTTTTTTTTTTGACTGTTATTTTAATATTTTGATGCGAGCGGCGCCGGTGAGCTATCTGGTGTGACCTGCTTTGTGAATCTGTTGGAGACATGAAGACTGATGTTTCAGGTGGGAAGAACGGTGCAATGTGGAGGACGGAAGGTGGAAGGGAGGAGCTTTCAGTTCCTGTTCCAGAAAGTGTAACATAAGAAGAATGTATGTATAATTATGTAAAAGAATATATTTGCATATAGTATCAAACATTAGTCCCAGTGTTTGATTGGACTGTGTACAGGCAGAAGTACTTCTGAGTGTTGAATAATATAGAGGTTTGTAAGGCTCCTCGGTGACGTCTGTACGCATCATCCTTAAAGTGACATGTACACACACACACACACACACACACACACTGAGAGGGTGAACTCCGAGGAGCCTTTCTATTTTTGCTACGTGTACAGAGTGTGAGGCTATAGATGGACCACAAGGGGGCGTATTTACAGGCTCTGGCCGAAGCTAAAGTGCAACACAGCACTTTTCTGTTGTACTTTCCGAATTTTTTTAATTTTTAAAAAAAGTTTTTTTTTGGACCTGTGAAGTTTGTAGATGGACAAACGTAGACGGCTTGTCAGAAATAGTTGTTTGGCTCGTTGGAGTGCTGCTAAGATGGAACTAGATAGTTGGACAGAAACCAGCTGCCAGCTGTTGCCTCAGGGAAAGTGTTTTCCGACGTATTGTGTTCTTGGTTTTTATGGCGCGAGTGTGTGTGTGTGTGTGTGTGTGTGTGTGTGTGTGTGTGTGTGTGTGTGTGTGTGTGTGTGTGTGTGTGTGTGTGTGTGTGTGTGTGTGTGTGTGTGGCGTAAGCTTACAATCAGGAGACGGATTGTTTCTGAAGCTCTAGGCATCACTGTGATTTCTAATCATACTGAATAACAGCATAAGGAAGCTAAAGAAATACACTTTTTTTAAAAAGAAAACATTCTCATTCCTAAACTTATGATTGTTTAAAAAAAGAGAAAGATTAACTCACCGTTAACAAAATGTTCAACGATATCAACCTACATTTTAATATTTTTGGGGCTTAGCGAGTATTCTAAAGGTGTGTAATCCTAAAACCGTGTACAGTGTCTTTTTTCTAGAGTAAAAAACCTTCAGGTGTTTTTTTAATATCCGGCATGAGAGCGATTTTTCTACGCCGACGAGAGCCAAACCGCTACGTTTTCATGTCACATGTATGTCATTTCAACACCAGACTCATAAGCAAGGTTCATCACTACTTTATTACTACATATCATGTTTCTGTTGGTGCATGCTCACACTTCACGCTGGCCTGGATCGCCCCCTTGTGGAGAAACCCTGTAAATACCACTTGCCTAGTCTGTAAATAGAAGCTAACGTAGGTTTAAAAAATACTAAGATAATTCAACTGTTGATGGGAGGATGCTCTGGAGATGCTGTTTTATATGCAATTAAGAGACAAACGTTGTTTTTCTGCTTGAGTGGACACGGACGCAGAGCTGGAGAACTTAGTGAGTCGTTTATGGATGAAACTAAAAAGTAACTCAATGATGTTACTTAAACATGTATTCCAATTATGAACTCTGTTAATAATCCCAGTCGTGTTGAGAAATCAAAAATAAGAACTTACCCATCATCTCACTAAGTTCTTTCCACTAAACGTCTCGTTTGTTTGTTCCAACATTATGGATGTACGTCTTTTCCTTCTTCAATCAATAAGATTTTCATGATATATACATATTATTTTCATTTAGGTGATTATTTTCCTTTTCTCAGTCATGATTGTTGGTTTTTAACGTGTGGCAGGATTCACTGACTAGCTAGCGATTGGCTTTCTGCTCTGGAACGCCAAGGTGAGCCGTTCCCGCTTGTACGTCAACACGCCCCCTCTCACGTTGTCCTCGAGTTTTAAGCCGGGAAACTTTAACAGAAGGATGTAGTGTGGGAAACGGTACCCAAGGAAAGCTTTTCCCCGGAGCGGTTACCTCCAAAGGCGGTCTGTGGATCTTTGTTTCAGTGAACAACTCTGCCTCAGCTGGACTGATACCGAATTTAGCCAGCGGCAAACTGTTGCAGCAGACAACTTTGGCGTGCCTCTTCGTACATCAGCCGTGCATCCAGCCACCTCCTCATCCTCAGCTACAGCAGCTCTTCTCTTCTTAGCTTTAATCGAGCAGCCAGCCAATCTCTGCTTTGGAAATTCGATGCACCAAAGGCCTGATGGGAGTTTAGGACTCAGGGGAGCAGCTGCTGCTGCGGGACTAGATTCGTTTCAAAGCGGCTCCCCTGCCTGGCTTTGCATCGGACCTTTTTCCAGACTGTGTACAATTTGTATAAAGATCATAGGAGATAAAGTATTTTTCAAAATGGCCGCAGGTAGATGTAGTGACAGGCAGAGTGAGATGTCGCCTCTTAAACCCAAAGTGTGACATAATGGTTTTGTTTGACTCCGTGTCTCACATCGCAGCTCTCCAAGCTCAGATTTTTAACATTAATGGTTTAGTAAGTATTAGTCATAGAGACTTTTATTTTTATTTTTATATTTTACGCTCAGTATCAACATCTACATCATCAAAGGAATGCAGGACGGGCTGACGGGGTGAGAGGTCATGCGTGGTTTTCAGGTTTCTCTGTTTTCCTGCTGCTGTTCCGCGTTTCCTTTCTTATTCTCTTATCTTTTAAAGATTGTATATCTGAAACCTGTAAAATGAACATTCAGTGGATCTCAAACTCTTTTCATAATTCCTGTTAAAACGATGTCGTATCTATTAAAGGAATTGTTTAAAGGTTTATGCCAAAGCTTCTAAAACATGAGACGTTTGCAAAGTTGGACACCAAATTCTCCTCCAAGGGAATCTCATGAGTCGCCTGTGGTACATGGCAAGAGTTTGAGAGCCTTAGCTGATCTCAGATCTGATTTCCCTGTGCTTATTAAACCTGAAAACACGCCGGAGCCTCCCGCCACGTCGCCCCTCGTCCCCTCAACCCAGGTCAGCAGCTCCACCTCAGTAGCCTTACAAAAAAACCTCACTAAGCTGGAAACATTTAACAGATACCTCAGTCGTTTACAGCAGAATGACTTTTTACAATAGCCTTTAAAGGGAGCCAAACACACACACACACACACACACACACACACACACACTACAACTCTCTCTAGCAGCTTTCACAGATCTACAGGATAGCCGACAGTGATCTGGTGAGGGGTATCAGTAAATGAGTGGATCCCAATGTTTCTAAATGTCACTGCTTTACTCAGATCTTCTGGTTTCTGTCTTTCCGTGATCTCGTCACGGTTTCGTCTCGTAGTCTCAAACAACCGGTGTTCTGCCAAACTTCGGCACTGTGTTTCCCAAAAATACTACCTCTCTCCTGTCCGCACATGCAATTATATATAAATATGTATCATGTTTTTGTCGCAGCGTGATTGTGTCTGATATGAAAAAAGATACATTTTTAACACTAATTGAGTTTTTTTGTGTGCAGTAGATTTTATTTGAAACGCTGGATGATTTCTATCTCTGATTTCTACGAAAGCCGACAAATCTTTCATCTGCAGTGCAGAACGTTTGTCCCCCCCCTTGTGGCGGTGAAAGTAATTACAGCAAGGTTCAGATTTGTCTTCATAGATTTGAATTTTTTTTTCCTGCGGAGGTTGTAACCAAGTCCTTTTGTTTCTTATTAAATTAGGATGCTTTAGTTAAAGTTCCTGAAGTCCTTTTCAGATGGAAGAGTCAACACAAATATAAGGATTTCATCTCAGACTAAAGAAAAAGGCCACTGGAAATTTGTTTTATTTTAGTCAGTAACTGATTTTATTACTTCAGAGTTGTTAGCCATTCCTGATTAAGATTGAATATAGCAAACCTAACTTTATTTTTGTAATAAAACCATAAAAAAGCACTTTTAGCACCTTTTTAACCCACATTTTAAAAAGTGCGTGTCCCACATGACGGCTTGTGGTCATGTTTTCAATTTCCATTCAAACCCGTAAAAGTCCTGCACTCCCATCGTTGATGCCGTTGATCTAGATGCCTCTTTTGCACCTTTTCCTTCACTCGTGTGTTAGCAGGTTTAGGGCTAACACCCTAAGTGCTCGTGTTGATCTGTTTTACTCCTATTTTGTTACATAAAACGGATGTTTCCTGATTTTTATAGCAGCTCGGACCTATTTCACACAAGAACTTAGCGCTGCCATGCTAGCTTTTCTGGTTTTCTAAGCTGGTTGTGGCAGCTGATTCAGGCCATCTTCCCAAAGCCTCGTATTATTGAACAGTGTTAGAAATTCCTGAGAAACTTGTTTGCACAATTTGTACAAATGTAACTTCTAATAACTTTTATCAAGACTATAGAAAAGCATAAACTATGTAATAAACAGAAAAACCCTAAATGCTAAGATGATTAAATAAGTAGACACGCCTCAGTCAGGCGGCTTGTCCCTAAAGCAAAAGGAAGTAAAAATGTAACAAAAAAAAGAGAAAATTTAACAATAAAACCTGGAATTAACGCCCGTCAGCAGGTTTTCTGTGTGCTTCTCTGTCCTCGACTGCCTGATGAGGGTTTGCAACATTGGGATCCCGTGTCAGTTCTTCTAGGTACAAATAAGGGTTTGATATGTTTGTTTTGCAGCCAGGCTTCTCTCTCTCTCTGTCACACACACACACACACACACACACACACACACACACTGCAGCCCATTACTCTCAGCAGTCTGCCTTCTGTTTCCCTCTAACTCTGGTTTGGGATCTTTGTGATGTTGTTCAGAGAACCAGCCTTCTGTGATGAACGATTGACTTTAAGATCTTAACTAATCGATTCAGCAGCTTAGACCTCTTAGGTCAAGTCTTTACATCCACATTTTTGGCATTTTGTTTTTGTTTTGGCCTTTACTACGGAAAATGTGAGTTTCACTTGAAAAGAGTGTCACACTGCTCGCCTGTCAGAAGGTCATTTCATACAAAATGATGGTTTAATGATACTTTACACTTACTTCACCTGTAATCTGAGAAAATGACTGAACCCTAAATGTTCCACCCTTGTTAAAGACCAAATTCACCAACAAACTGTTCTTTTTTAAAGACGATACTTGCATGCAGGCTAAATGTGGAAATAGCCTTCTAACCGAATTTTCCTGTCAGATTCTCGACGTAGAAGAAGCCACACAGATCTACGTCACACTGTCGTATCTTTGATTGTGACGAGGGTGGCTGTTGTTGTTTTAGCGTCCAGTGAACAACAGAGAACGTCTTAGCTAGTAGAGGCTAATCGTTAGCATTAGCCACTCCACCACACAGCAGAACTCCTTGTGTTATTTGTGGAGATACACCAGCGTTGCAGAGCAAACAGTCAGTGGTAGAGTCACGTTGCTGTTAGCCAATCAGACGTGAGATGTCCTAATACTCAAAATCCAGCACTTTTCTGCGCTTTTCCAACAAACTTCTGCCTTCTGAAGCAGGAACACCAGAACTTTTTCCCACAGAGGTCGACTCATGAAGCTTTCTCCCATTCTCTCGTGTGAGAGACCACTGCAAATCTAGTGAACTTTGTCTTTAACAGGTGGAAAGTTTCAGTTCATCTGTCGCTCTGGTTGCGTTTCTCTGCTACCTCTTTAAATATACGCTTGCTAACACACACACACTCACTCACGCACTTAAAGCAATGCATTCACAGGTGAACTTACTGACTCATAAAGACCGTGAACACAGTACACTCGTTCAGACAAACACACACGTGTGCACTTCTCGTTCCCTCACCAGCAGTTATTTGCCAATGATGCACTTGTGTTTCTGTCTCATAAATGCTCTGCGAACGTATGAAGTCTGAAAGCGATTTATTATCAATGTATATTTTCTTCTCTTATTCTGAAAAATGGCTATAACAGAACCTGACATGGACAGGTTTTTAACTGGTATGTACATTTGGAACGTCTTTTAGAGAGAGATTGTAAATGCACATACTGCTCTGCTCAGTCGTACCTTGGTGTGCCTCGAACCCACAGCCTTATTTTGGGACTATATCAGGGGTTTTAAGCCAGAATACAAATCTTTCTGTATTACATAGTTTCATTGAGTTATATATATATGTATGTATGTATTTATATATATATATATATATATATATATATATATATATATATATATGTATCAACACATTTGCTAATTTCCTGAATTATTGTAAGAGATTTCCAAGCCAATAGTAGCGTGCTTGCAGGAGGTGCATGTCGTCCAAAAGGATGTGCAAAGCCACTCTGCTAGCTGTGATTTAGTCAGTACCTTTATTTATTCCCCTTTTAAAAGTCCCTATAGAATAAATAAATAAATGTAAAGAGAAAAAATTCTAGAGCTGTTGTGCTGATGTAGCAGAGTGTGATGAAAATCGAAATTTATGTGATTTGACTTAATTTAAACCTGTTTGTAAGAACGTCCTGTACACAGATCTAATGTAATAATTATTTGAGCAAAAAAAGTTTTTATTTTTATTTTACTTTTAAGCCTGAGTCCCAAGATAAGTACCTTTACCTCCTCACCTGCGCACTACCCTGCAGTAAAAGTCACTAGACTGTAGGGCTTCATGCTGAAGTCAGTATTCACAGTTGCCATGGCGATGCTATCATGGCACCATTAACAGCCTTTTATGAAAAATAGTGGTATGCATAAGTACCTTAACTAATGTGTCTGTTTTTGCTCAAATCACCTTTTTTTTAAGACTTGTATTTATTTTTGGTGTCCCCCCCCCCCCCCCCCACACACACACACACACCCCACACCCCACCCCGTTATCATGCAGATTTCTTTTGATCACCATTATTGTATGTAGTTAAAATATTGATGATGTTTTGGGGAAATCACAAATAAAACCGCTGTACATATTGGTGCAAAACAACCCTGCAGTCC